>NW_006160082.1:1722285-1740997 GCF_000334495.1 Tupaia belangeri chinensis | reverse complement strand
TTGTCCTCTCGGGATCTTGGGCACGCACGCACACGCACCTGGCGTGAGTTTTAAGCCACCAGGTCTGGGACGTGAACCACGGTTTACTATGTGGGAGTCCAGCGACATAGCCGTTACGCTAACTGCTGGTTCCCTAAGCTACTCTCTTGATACTGATAGATTCATGCTTCTGTCTCTGCCAACCTGAAGACCAGACCTTGATGTATGATGACTTCATGCAGGTAATGCCATACCCATCAGCCAAGCCTCCCTGTGACACCCATGTCATGGATTTTTACCATACTTATGAGGGTCATTAAAAGTTCATGGGAAATATGTATAATGCCAAAACTCTCATGGGTTTTAAATTTTTTGGCATCAAAGTGAACTCATACTTTAATTTCATTTTTTCCACTTTTTTTTTTTTTGGGGGGGTTTTTTCACTAGGGGGCGCATGCGTTTGCCAGACAGACAGAGAGAGACATAGAGACAGAAAGCTAGAAATCAACCCCCAGGGGGGATGGTCACACCGCAATCCCTTCTCCTCCATTCTCCTCTCGGGATCTTGGGCATGCACGCACACGCGCCCAGCGTGAGTTTTAAGCCACTGGGTCCGGGACGCAAACCGCAGTCAACTACGTGGGAGTCCAGCGACATAGCCATTACGCTAACTGCTGGTTCCCTCCACTATCTTTTTGAAGTCTCCTGTATAAATGAAGAAAGAGATCTTGTCAGAAGACTATATATTTCCTGGGGACCAGCAAATGGCATAATGGTTACATCACTGGACTCTCACATAGTTGACTGTGGCTCAAGTCCTGGTCCTGGCGGCTTCAAACTCATGCTAGGTGTGTGTGCGTGTATACCCAAACTCCCGAAAGGAGATTGGAACAAAAGGGATTGTGGTGTGGCCATCCTTTTTAGGGGATGATTTCTCACTTTCTGTCTTTTTGACTGTCTGTCTCCAGTGAGCACATGCACCCTATAGCAAAAATCTCTTTAAAGAAAAATAAGACGATACATTTCCTTATAATACCTTCAGGCTAGAAGCACATGGGCAGAACAAATTGGGTAGTTGATCAATGGAAAACAACTGGGGGAAAATCCCACAGATGCTGGGATTTCGGCCTTGGAAAAGACCCCAGCAGCTGATTTTCTACAATGTAGTGGGCTGAAAAAATACATCTCTGTAAAATTAAAGAAAAGCCTAACTGAGTGCAGCTGCCATCCTCCCAATAATTAGATTTGGAGGATTATTGCTGAGATGAATGGAAGATATCATATGGTCACTGCTAGAAATATTTGCCATCCCTGTCTAACTACACCACTAGACACTCAAGTTCTTAGCAGAGTCACATATGCTTGCTTTTAATTACAATGTGCTGAATGAACCGTTAGCTGCACGGAAATAATGAAGAAAAGCAACACAAGACAAATCGGCTAATTGACAACTCCAAGCGTTCTATTTTATACCCTTCAGTTATGTTAATAGAGATTTCCAATATGTTCTAGTTGAAATAATAATTACATAAACACAGTTACATAATAACCTAAGAGGTAGATAAAAAATATATTATAAGTAACTACAGCAGCAAAACCCACACATAGGTCAAAGAATTACGAATTCCTTTTCCTAGTCTTTATTGCAGTAAGTATTCATTGAGTGCTTATTGCTTATTAAGCGCCAGGTTTTCGTTGGCTAATGCCTCTGATGAAATCATCCCAGTGTTTCCAAATACACGGTTTCATTTCAGATGGTATGTTCTACGACTATGGAGAGGCCATGCACAGGACATTGCTGACCGTACAATGAAACAGAACAGCAAGCAACTCTTGAAAGGAAGAGACTGTGATTTTGAGTCATTTCAAAAGATAGTTTATGCGAAGGCAGAGAATTTGGCCAAGATCTTGACAAATCACATTTTATTCAGTGCCACAGCTGCCTGAAGGAAAATGTGTCCTGGGATTGTGTACACAGCACCAGGCCAAAGGGCAATCATATTCCAAGTGGACCGTAAACAGGAGGTTTATTGGAGGCCTTTCCAAAGATAATGGCAGAATTTCAACTGTGAGATAACTCGAATGCTGGCCAAAATTGGGAGTGATGGCAACTGTCAAATGTCTTTTGGATATTTTGTGAAGATTCGTCTCTTGGCTAAGTAGTCTCTAGTGAATGGAGAAGAATACTTCAGTCACTGAACACCCTTTGCTTTTAATTGAAGGGGCATAGTACCATTGAGGTGAAGTAACTCCAACGCGTTTGGAGTTTACTTACAACTAAACCGTAAAGCCTCCATCTCATCCATATTAATCAGACAAAACTGTGGTTCATCCAAGACAAGATGTGAGCCAAATTTGGGGTGAGGCAAAGGGTGACATCATCTGAAAGGGCTGGAAATGAAGTGCAAATTTGAATATCATCTGTATATAAGTGATAATTAAAGACGTGAGACTCAGTCTGGGCCAAGAGAGAAAGTCAATAAAAATGAAGAACAACAGTGTCTCAAGCCACGTGTTACTTCCGAAATGGAGATCTATTTTCTTTTTTTAAGGTGGTGGGGGTGAGATTTTCTTTCCTGGTGAATGATCTCAAAAACAGATAATAGATCCCTTGCAAGAAAGACTCACATCCTCTGCAGATTGTCATCAGATCCCTTGGACACTGATCAAAGTGGAGGGACCTTTCTGGAAGACTTGTATTCCAAGGAATTAAGAAGTCATCGATTTAGTTTGGGGAAGGGCCCCTCCTCCAAATAGATGACTTCAAGAAATGAGCTGAAAATTCCAGCTGACACTTGATTGTCCTTTTCAACTCTGGTGTTCAATTTGGGCAGAAATGTAATGTGCTTTTATCTGGGTAATCCGTGATTTTATTCATGCAGTGAAGAAAGAGCTTATCTCTTTTCAGCTGTGTTTGAACACTTAGGCAGTGAGATAACTGAAGATGCAACTTAAAATGAAATGGAGACTAGTCCATAAGGAATCATTCATTATGAAAAGGGCAGCTTTTGCCCCAGTCAGTCCTCTAAAGATCTATGACTTAGACTGCTTTTTATTTTTGACTACCAACTACCTTTCCGGATCACAGAAGCTTTCCATGAAGGTCGTATTTCTGAGTTGACAGTGAGACCAACTGTCAGTGACTGGGTGTTATGGGCTGAACTATGTCCCCCGAAACTTGCAAGTTGAAATCCTGACCCCCAGTGCTTCAGAATGGGCCTGTACTTGGAAACAGTGTTTTATTTAAAGGGGTAGGTAAGTGAATATGGTATTATTAGGGTAGGCCTTACTCCAATATGACTGGTGTTCTGGTAAGAAGAGGACATTAGGACACAGGCACATACATAGGAAAAAACACACGAAGACACGTGGAGAAGATGCTATCTACAAAGCTTGGAAGGGAGACTCAGAAGAAGCCATCCCTACCAACATCTTAAATCTTGACTTCCAGTCTCCAGACCAGTAAAAATTTTGACTCCCAGTCCCAAACACAAAAAAAAAAAAAAAAAAAAAAAAAAAAAAAAAAAATTCCTGTTGTGTAAGCCTCTCTGTCTGCTGCACTTGGTTATGAAAGGCCTAATACAGAAGGAGCAAAATGAGTAGGTCCACCTTGTATATATATATTTTTTGAGAGATTTTCGCTATAGGGCACGTGTGCTCGCCAGACAGACAGAGAGAGACATAGAGACAGAAAGCGAGAAATCACCCCCCCCCAGGGAGGATGGTCACGCCGCAATCCCTTCTCCTCCATTCTCCTCTCGGGATCTTGGGCATGCACGCACACACTCCTGGCGTGAGTTTTAAGCCACCGGGTCTGGGACGCGAACCACGGTCGACCACATGGGAGTCCAGCGACACAGCCATTACGCTAACTGCTGGTTCCCCCACCTTGTATATTTTTCCATGAAAACTCCTCTTATTCCAGAAATAGTCCTACCTAACAGATTAATCTATTTTGCCATCTTGAGCAAATACATAATTTTCCCCACTTTTCTTGGTGTTAGTCTCATTTCTAAATTGAGATGGAAAATATTCACTTCCTAGTATTGTACTTGAAGTATTTTCTCAAATTAATACAAACTTCTCTTCTTCCCCCTCCCATTCCCTGTACAACAATAAAATACTATAGCTTCTGGGGCCAGCAGGTGGCATAGTGGTTAAGGTGCTGGACTCCCACATGGCTGACCATGGTTCAAGTCCTGGATCTGGTGGCTTGCTTTCTCATTTTCCCTCTCTCTGTCTCTCTCCGGTGAATTAAATAATAAATACATAAATAATTAACTAAAATAATGAAGACAAGGAGGGAAAAAAACCCACTATAGTTTCCCCAATTTTTCTTTTGCTTCAAAATATCCTATAACAGTTTGAAGTGAACCTGGTTAAGTCACTTACTATGGACAGGTTATTTAAGCTCCTCATTCCTCTGCCTGCTCTGTAATACTGTGAAAATCAGAATCCAGAGGAGAGTTGTCCAATACATCAGAGGTCCTGGTACATGGTAGGACTTTAATAAAAGTTGCTTTTATTCTTTTTAAAGACAGGAGTCTGTTATCAACCAGCAGAAAAATGTTTACTGCATTCAAATGAAATTCATTCATTCAAGTGCCTCCTCATTCTAAAAGGAGTTTAGTCAGCTCATAAATATATCTCCAGAATAAATTAGTGCCAGTAGGGAGAAATAGCGTGAAGTAGCAGACAAGATCACTGACCACGTCCTATCGTAATTTAAAGGGAGTTCATAGGGCTGGCTCCCAAAGCCCAGTTCATGAACACAACATGCAGCGAGAAGAGCACCCTTTTTTCCAGGGAGGAAGAGTGAAGTAAAAACTCACTCTGCAGTACTTTCATGGTTGTCCTCACTGAAAAGTAAATTTAAAGCATCTCCAGGAATGGATGAGTTGACCAACCCGTTAGCTTTTTTTATCTTCTTTAGAAGCATAAGCGAGGGCCAGTATGTGGTGTGGTGGTTAAGGCACTGGACTCCCACGTGGCCGACAGTGTTTTAGCTCCAGAGCTGACAGCTTGAAAAATCACACTGAGCACATGTGTGTGCATGCCCAAAATCCCAAGAGGAGAATGGAGGAGAAGGAATTGCAGTGTAGCCATCTCCCATGGGAAGTGATTTCTCACCTTCCCTCTCTTTGTCTCTATCTCTTTCTCTCCATCAGTGGGAATGCCCTATGGCAAAAAACAAACAAACAAACAAAAAAAAACAAACAAAAAAACCCTAAAAAACAAAAACAAAAACTTAAGCCATACAGAATACAAAGCATATTATAACCAAACTCCTACATTCTACTACTTGTAATTAGAAACCATTCACATTTCATATTTGCTTCTGATTTATTTTTTTTGAGAGAGCTTTTTGCTATAGGGTGTATGTGCTTGCTGGAGAGACAGAGTGAGACAGAGAGACACAAAGTGAAAAATCACCCCCCAAAGGGATGGCCACACCACAATCATAATCCCTTCTCCTCCATTCTCCACTAGGGATTTTGGGCACACACACACACACATACCAAGTGTGAGTTTTGTTTGTTTGTTGGAGAGGGATTTTTATTTAAATTTTTGGCAATAGGGCACATGCGCTTACCAGAAAGAGAGAGACAGAGAGAGAAAGTGAGAAATCACCTCCCAGGGGGAATGGCTATGCCGCGATTCCTTCTACTCCATTCTCCTCTCAGGATCTTGGGCATGCACGTACATGCACTCGGCGTGAGTTTAAGCCACCAGGTCCAGGACTCGAACCATGGTTGACTACATAGGAGTCCAACAACATAGCCATTACGACAACTGCTGGTCCTGCCCGGTGTGATTTTTAAGGTGCTGGGTCCAGGACTCGAACCACAGTCAGTTATGGGAGTCCAGCAACATAACCATTATGCCATCTGCCAATCCTGTGAATTTTTTTTTAAGAGATTTTGCTATAGAATGCATATGCTCACCAGAAAGACAGAAAGACAGAAAGTGAGGAATCACCTCCCAGGGAGATAGCCATGCTGTAATCCCTTCTCTTCCATTCTCCCCTTGGGACTATGGGTATGCACATGCATGCACCTGGTGTGAGTTTTAAACCACGGGGTCTGGGGCTTGAACTGCGGTTGACTATGTGGGAGTCCAGCAATATAACTATTACATCATCTGCTGATCCCTCATTTCTAATATTTTTTTAAGAATTATTTTATTTATCTTGGTTTGTTTGTTTATTTGAATTTGGACAGAGAGGGACTGACTGAGAGTGAGAGAGAGAGAGAGAAAAAAAAAGTGAGAAAGCAAGCCACCAGGTCCAGGAATCAAACCACAGTTGGCCATGTGAGAGTCCAGCGTCCTTAAACACCATGCCACCTGCTGGCCCCCACTTCTGAAATGTTAAAAAAGAAAGAAAACACACTAATGAAAGTCATGTTGAGCCTCTAATGAGCTTGAATTGATCCTTCCAGGGAATTTAAATGGTTATATACTTGTAGACGGTATTCGTGTAGGTTTATGTGTGTTCCATGCCTGTAAGTGGTAAGTGGTATGGTATGGACTATTACGCATCATACTCTTTGAACTCAACACTGTTTTCTTCCTTCCTTCCTTCCTTCCTTTCTGGAGAGGTTTTTGCTATAGGTCATGTGCGCTTGCCAGAAAGACAGAAACAGAGAGACAGAAAGCAAGAAATCACCACCCAGGGGGGAGGGCCACACCGTAATCCCTTCTCCTCCATTCTCCTCTCAGGATCTTGGGCACGCACACACATGCACCCAGCATGAGTTTAAGCTACTGGGTCCAGGACTTGAACTGTGGTCAGCTACATGGGAGTCCAGCAACATAGTTGTTATGCCAACTGCTGGTCCCATCAACACTTTTTTCTGAGATGCAAACACATTGTTACACATGGGACTCACTCATTATTTTGTAGGGACAGTGTTCTGAGCTAAATTGTGTGCTGCTCTTTCTCCAAACTTGTATGTTGAAGTTCTAGACTCCAAAACCTCAGAATCTGATTGTCCTTGGTGAGTGAGTCTTAAAGAGGTAATTGCATTAAAATGAGGTCATTAAGGTGGGCCTTAATCCAACATGACTGGCGTCAGTATAAGAACAGGGGATTAGGACACAGGCTCGCACAGAGGAGAGTTGTATGAAGGCACAGAGAGAAGGCAGCTGTCTACGAGGCAAGCAGCGAGGCCTCAGTAAAACATCCTGCTGGATCCTTGGTCTGGAACTTCTAGACTCCAGAACTGTGAGAAAATCAATTCCTGTCCTTTATGCCACCCAGTCTGTAGCACTTTGTTATGGCTGTCCAGCAAACTAATACAGGCAGCAAGTATTCCACAGAAGACAAATACCACAGTATTTTTAGCCATTCTCCTCCTGGCGGACATTTAGATCGAAAGCAAGCGCGCATGCACATTTTTTTGCACCGGGCTCTTTCTGCACACGTGTGGGAGTATCCTAAGGAGAAATGCCTAGGAATGAAATTGCTGTGTTACAGGGGCTGTGCATTTTCAAATTTACAAGACGCTGTCAAATTACTTTCTAATGTGTCTGTATCAATTTACACTCTCAACAAGTCAATCAGGGTCCCAGTTCCCCCACAGCCTAGCCAACATTCAATATTCTCAAATTTAAGTATTTCTACCAATATTATTGGCAACATTGTTTCTTTAACTACACTTCCTGAATTATGTATGAAGTTGAATTTATTTTTCAGATTTTTTTTTTTTTTTGTCATTGGAGGAATGCTCTCACTAGAGAGAGAGACAAAGGAGGAAATGAGAAATGATTCCCCAGGGGAATGGCCATGTTACAGTCCCTTCTCCTCCATTCTCCTGCTGGGATTTTGGGCATGCATGCTCGTGTACCTGCCATTCAGCCTACAGGTATAAGCCGAAACCATGGTCAGTCATGTGGGAGTACAACACCTGAACCAACACGCCACCTGCTGGCCACTAGAAGTTGAATTTGTTTTATACACACATTGCCCTACTATGTTCTCTTTTATAAATTCTGAGTTCATATATTTTGCCCGTTTTTCCTTTGAGTCTTGTGTGTGTGTGTGTGTTTCTACTTGGTTTATGAGAATCATGCATTCCAGATAATAATCCTCTGTCTGCTAGATATTCTATAAATACCTTCTCCCAGGTACCACTTGTCTTTTCATCTTATTCATCGTGTTATTTTCACAAACGGTTTTTAATTAGCTATAATCAGATCTACCTCTATTTATAGTTTGGATTTTTTGTGTTGTCTTAAAGGAAACTTTTCCCCTCCAAAACTCATAAAGGTCTTCTCTTATCATTTCCTCTACTAATTTTAGAGTATTTTCTCCATGTTTAGGTCTTTAGTACATCTTTATTTCTATGATGGAGATAGGTAGGGATTTTCTTTTTTCCCCCATTTGAGAGTGAACTGTTCCCATACTATTTAGTGAAATATCAGATACTCTATAATCATTTTTAAAAATCGGTAAAGCACCTACAGGCCTAAATAATGTAATTTCCTGATAAATGCTCCATAATGTAAGAAAAGTATACCCCTCGGTAAGTAAATAAGCTGTCTTAAATGGGCACTTGGATATAAGCCAAGCAAATGTTAACCGTCGACTGCCAAAAATGGTTTTGCCATTGGAACAGTGGATGCTAAGCCTTCTTCCTGACAGGCATTGGTTACACAGGCCAGGTGTCTTTCAAGACATCGCTGAGTTTGTGATGATTAAACTGTGCGAGTGGTGTTTAGGAGAAGACTGTCCGTCCATTGTGCCCCAACCCCCCCCAGGGGGAATATGCTTCCTGCCCACCTGCGCAGCGGCCACCTCAAAGAAATCTCTGGAATGACTTGCTGAAGGCAGTCACAGTGTTCTCCAGAGGAGAGGGGATGGGGTGTTCTCTAGAGGATGGGCAACGGGACGTTCATGGAAAGGCTAATTTTCACTGAGTTTATTTTCCATATCTCTTAATTTCTTTAGACCATATGCATATATTATGATTAAAAATAATTTTTTTAAAGAAGAAAAAAACAAAAATACAAGTAATAATAATAATAAAAGAACTCCATTATGTCGCTAAGGAAAACCAAGTATCTCTATGATAGTCTGCTTTAAAAAGAAACATCAGGAGATGAGAACTTCAGGGTAGGTGTGGGGGTAATTTATGTAGAAGTTAACTTTACCTTAATTGTTTGAGTAATTTAGAACTTTCATTTCCAAATATTTCTTAGCTAAGAGGAAGTTTGTTCAAACTAGGTCCTTCTCAAAAGACAACATATAAAATAAATAAAATGAAGATATTCCCATTTAAAATGGGAATCTCACCAGGGGGCTTGGTGGGTGGGATGGGGGCTCTGTAGGACCAACCCCTACTCCTGCGCTCTTCAGGGTACATTGAAAACTTTCCTTTAAAGCCTATGTATTTGAGAGTTAGATATAAATTGTAATTATCTTTTATATTTTCTTCACATAGTAAGTAATACCATGCTTTACTCCAGAATTCATAACGTTTATATTCACCCATTCTGTAAATATTTCTTGAGCAACTATTGTTTTCTTTTTTTTTAAGAATTATTTTATTGAACTTTATTTATTTATTTAAATTTGACCAGAGAGAGACAGAGAGAGTGAGTGTGTGTGTGTGTGTGTGTGTGTGTGTGTGTGTGTGAGAGAGAGAGAGAGAGAGAGAGAAAGTATGAAAGCAAGCTGCTAGGTCCGGGAGTTGAACCGTGATAGGCCATATGGGAGTCCAGTGCCCTTAACCACTGTGCCACCTGCTGGCCCCAGAGTACCTATTGTTTTCTAGACCCTGGAATAGATGCCGAAGAGAAGGACTCAGAGATGGTGAAGTCTATGCAAACATTTGAAGTGTGAATAGGAAACAACTAAAAGGCAGGAAGGGCATCCTAGGCACAGGGAAAAGCAGGGAAGCAGGCTGGCAGGCAAGGGAAGGGATGGCAGGGATTAGGGGGTGTCTCAGTGTGGTGAGATGCATGGGGCATCTGTCAGCCATAGCAGGTGCTGAAATTGGAGAGGCAGGGAGGGGTGAGTTATTATTGCCTGGGGGACCTTTCTATGTTTGGACTTGGAAGGCCATGAGGAAGCGATTGAAGGTTTTAAGCAGGAGATTGACAGAGTCATATTTTTACTTTGAAATGATCACCCTGGCCAAAGTGAATGTTCAAAGGGGGCATATGAAAGCAGGAAGACTGTGTAGAGATCATCGGAGCCATCGGGGAGGAAACAATGAGACATTGACCTAAGGTCATTGCGATAGACATGAAGCAGAGAGGGCAAAGACAGAATTAACTAGATGTTGGCGGACAGGAAAAGGTTAGTGTCTAGGGGATGCCTGGAGTTTGGGGTTGTGTAGCTGAGTAGAATTGGATAACTGGTGCCATTTAGCAAAACAAGGAGGTTAGAAAGGGTTTGGGGTAATAGATGAGTTCCATTAGGAGAAGGTTTACTTGGAAACACCTGTAGGACATCTAGGTAGAAATGTCTAGGATCTGATCCTGGAACTCTGGGGAGAGATCTGAGATGAATATGGAGATCTGGAAGCCATTCTCAGTGAAATGGTAATAGTGGTCAAGAGGGTACTTGAGGAGACCAGCATATGGAATAATGGTTACGTCGCTGGACTTGTACGTAGTTGACCACAGTTCTAGTCTCTGACCCAGCAACTTAAAATTGATGCTGGGTACATGTGTGTGTGTGCCCACAGCCCCTAGAGGAGAGTGGAAGAGAAGGGATTGTGGTGTGGCCATCCCCTCTGGGGAGTGAGTTCTCACTTTCTGCTTCTCTGTCTCTCTCTGTTTCTTCACTGAGCACACAAATCCTAAAGCAAAAATCTCTCTCTCTAAAAAAAAGAGGGTTCTTAATCCTCAGCTGAGAAGGCACAAGCTACTAAGACACTGCTACTTGGAGGCTGATGCCATGTGGGAGGCCTGGGTTAGCTCCCGGCTCCACCTAAAACAGTGCAGTGGTACACGCTTGTTGTCCTATCTAGTTGATGACTGGGGCAGGAGAACCCTGAAAGAGTGAGACCTTTAAAATTATTTTTTCTCTCTCTCATAAATAAACTTAAAAAAAATATTGACTCCTAGAAAATATCATTAAAAAGGAAGAGGAGAAAGAGGAGGAAAAACTTGAATCCCCGGGAAGAATATGAACAATGAGGAGAGGTCCTTGAAGGTCTCCATGAAGTAGACCAAGAGGGTTCAGTAGAGAGAAAGGAAGAGTCAAGGAGAGTGAGGATTGAAGAAATCCTGGGGACAGCTGGAGCGTAGTAGGAATTATCAGCGTGATCAAATGTTGTGCAGAGAAGAAAGTCCAGAGAACCTTTGGATGCAGTGACTAGCATTCACCAGTGATAATGATGGTAAGTGTTTCCCAGGAAGATGGGCTGGGGGAAGGACTAGGGAGAAGGATTTGGAGATAAAGTCTGGGGCAGGACTAGGTTAGTGAATAGGTCGCCAGGAGACAAGTAGATGAACACTCTTCCAGAGACTGTGGTGATGAGGGAAGTGTGAGCTATCTTGAGGCAAACCTGCTTCCACACTTTGATGAACGACCCACAGGATGACTGGACCAGTGATTCTTAATTTCAACTGCACAGGAGAAGCACCTGGGAGATTTATCTTTTTTTTTAAATAGCAAAGCCTGGGTAGCAGATTTAATTGGTTTGGGGTGGGTTCTGGACACACACACACACATATACATACGTAAAAGAGGTTTATGCCTTAGGGCATGGGCACTCACTGGAGAGAGAGAGAGAGAGACAGAGACAGTGAGAGGGAAAATGAGAAATCACCCAAGTGGAGGATGGCCACACCACAATCCCTTCTCTGTTCTCCTCCCAGGATTTTGGACATGCACGCACACGTGCCTGGTGCGATTTTTAAGCCATCTGCAAGGATATATTTTCAAAGAGAGTCTAATGTGTTAGGAACAGGCTGTTCCTGTTATTTTGAGCCACAAAGGATTGGGGGAAGTCAGATGACTTGCACTTTGATCTGTCTTGTCCAGACATAAAGGAGAGGTTAATAAAGGAAATGGAGTCTAGCAAATTAAAATATGTCTTTTGGACCCAGTTCTTTTTTTTTTTTTTTTTTGGAGAGATTTTCACTGTAGAGCGCGTGCGCTCACCAGACAGACAGAGAGAGACATAGAGACAGAAAGCGAGAAATCACCCCCCAGGGGGGATGGTCACGCCGCAATCCCTTCTCCTCTCGGAATCTTGGGCATGCACGCACACGCGCCCGGCGTGAGTTTTAAGCCACCAGGTCCGGGACACGAACCACGGTCGACTACGTGGGAATCCAGCGACATAGCCATTATGCTAACTGCTGGTTCCCGGACCCAGTTCTTTTTGATAAAGATGGGCTGTAAAGTGGAGAGGATAGCAAAGGTGTGTTCTCCATTGCTGGGGATTTGGCTTTCCCAGAATGTAAGACACCTGTCCCCCCAGGTCATTCTGCATCTATACTCACCATTCTTCTGCCTAACAACCAAACTATGCCTAGAGATTTGAAAAATTATACATTTTTGTCAAAATTTGAAAGGAATACATGTAGAGGGTTAAAAAATAAATACCTCAGAAGAAATACCTCCTCCCCTAATCACCTCCACTTGTAACCACATTCCAAAGTCAACCACTTGGCCATTTCTGCTTTTGCTTGTTTGTTTTAAAGGATTATTCAATTTAGGGGACCAGCAGATGCATAATAGTTATATTGCTGGACACCCTCGTAGTAGACCGTGGTTTGAGTCCTAGACCCGGTGGCTTAAAACTTATGCTGGGCATGTGTGCGTGCATGCCCAAAATCCCAAGAGAAGAATGGAGAAGGGACTGCAGCATGGCCACTCCCTAGGGGGCTAATTTCTCACTTTCTGTCTCTGTCTCTCTCTGTCACTCAAGTGAACAGACATGCCCTATATCAAAAATCTCTCTTAAAAGAAGAATTATTCAATGTTATTAATTATTATTAATTTGCTTTGGGGCACATATACTCACCAGAGACAGAGTCGGGAGTGGGAGGTGAGGAAGCAAGTCACCAGGTCCAAGAACCGAACCTTGCTGGCCATGTGGGAGTCCAGTGCCCCAACCACCATGCCACCTGCTGGCCCTGTCATTTCTGTTTTTATTTCTTCAGGTGGTTATGATCACAACCTTGAATAATATACTCACTCCTCTCTTTCATAACATATCAATATTATATGCTATTATAAATACTGATATACCTTTACTTCCCTTTCTCCCTTCCAAATTTTGGTAGTTATAGTACTATTGGGTTGTTGGAAAAGTCATGACATTTTGCATAGAAAAACAGAAAAAAACATCATGACTTTTCTGACAACCCAATATTTTAAATTCTATCAGTTAATTTTTATGACTTCAAGTAATATACTTGAAATTCTAGTTCTTATTCCATAGACTTTAAACAATATAAGTAACTCCACACAGTGTTGAAAGGACAATATCAGTGCCCTGACCGTCCTCTTTCAACTTCCCTGGGCTTTATCTTTGCTTTTCCATTGTTTTGTTATTATCAACAATATTACAGTCTGTTCTGTATCCCTGATAAGTCCTCTCCTCTCTGTTACCACCTAATTCTAAGAGGTGAAAAACCAATGAGCTGCTTTTGAATTATTACGAGTAGGTCGATGCTGCTCCCTGGAGAGCTCTGCTGCATTGGGGCCATAATTCTTCCTCACGGGTCTCAGGTCAGCACCTTTGGGTGACTCAAAGAAGAATGTCTTCTGTAGCATGGCTAAATTATCTTCTTTTATTATACAATGGGACTTCAAAAGTTGGTGGAAAATGGAATTCAAATTCAAATTTATTTTGGTGCAAAAAATATCTTGAAATCCATTCAAAATTTTTTTCCTAATATGCCTTTCCCATGAACTTTTTGAAGACCCCTTGTACTCCAGAAATGACTCAAAATCATGGTTCATTCTGGTTTGTCCCTATTGGGATCATGATTTCCTCATGCCTTTTTGAGTTTTTCCTAGACGTCCCTCTTTTGTGGCTGAAATAAGAAATGTATTTGTTTTTGCCAATCATAAATATCTTCTGGCTTCTTACTTGTTCCATCTAAAGAGTTGAATGCCTTCTATTTATCTTCTTAAAGAAAGATTTCTTGGGGTCTGCTGACTTCCTGTTTTAGCTTGGCCCTAATTAGGTCAAGCCTCTACACAGCCGCCATCCTTTTCTGTGTTGACACTGGGGAAAGTGGTGCTAGAGGTAAAGGACAAGAATGTTTTGGTCACTGCTGTAGGACAGTCTCATTGTAAACAAATCCACTTCTCATGTATTTATTAGACTTGTCTGAATTTAGTTAGGGTGACTTGGTCATGGAGAGACTGATAATCTATGGACATAGGAAGAAAATTTAGGTTCTGCATCTTGATGATTAAGTGCCAGACCCTAGAGGTGGCTAGTCAACCACTCGAGAAGTCTCACCACAACCAGCCAAAAATCCTTCAGTGTGCCTGTAGTGAGAGATGGGATGTGTTGCCTAGACACCTAATGGCCTAATGCACTTAAGCCCCCACCTCAAGACCAGCAGTTGGTGTAATGGTTACATTGCTGGACTCCCACACAGTTGACCATAGTCTGAGTCCTGAACTCGAAGGCTTAAAATTCACACTGGGTGCATGTGTGTGCATGTTCAAAATCCTGAGAGGAGAATGAAGGAGAAGGGATTGTGGCATGGCCACCCCTGCCCTGGAGGGAATTTCTTGCTCTCTGTCTCTCTGTATCTCTCTGTCTCTCCAACAAGTGCACGCCCCCTATAGCAAAAATCTCTCTAAATAAAAAGAACAGCTCCTTGCCTCAACTCCAGACACTTTCTGAGTTCCTCATGGAGTGGGCCGAGGCCTCTTCTGCAACTGCTATGAAGTTAATTTCTTTCTCTGCCCAATCCTGCACCTTTCATTCTCTCAGATATCATGGCCCAAAATATTCCCACAAAAGCACCTGTCTCAAAGTCTACTTCCTGGGCAATCACCCCTACAACCACACTTCTGCCTCATACCCAGAATGTAATGTAAACACACACACGATTGCTTATGGGGGCTACTGGGTTGTTGTGGAGGCAGTTATGGAATTCAGTGCCAGGGGAAGCAAGAGGGGCTGAGATCCAGGGCACCGTGGTGGGAACAGGAACTCAGATTAACTAGAGATAGGAAAGGGGACAGAGAGTGAGGTGCAGATAATGACTGTGGATACTGGGACAGGGTAGGTGGTCGAGGAAGTAGCAAAGACGGCTGTGAATCTGAGCCAGCCTGGGGAGAACACACTCCATTTGTAAATCAGTCTTCCCCTCTATTGCACAAATCCCTTGAGACCGTGGGGTGGGGTTGAGGGAAGGGAGTGGGCATGAACCTGAACTGAAAGAACAGCAGCAAGTACATTACGGAGTAATTGGATTGGTGAATGCATTTGCCACTATTGGCTTAAAGTAATTTTAAGTTCTTACTAATTCAAATGAGAATTCATTTATATAGAATCTATGCTATAGAGAGAAGGTTGTCAAGTTACTTAAAATTAGGTTCAGTTTAATTTGAGATGATGGAAAACCCTAACAATAATAAATTAAACAAGACAGAAATGTATTCGTTGACTATAAGCCGGGTCTGAAAGCGAGCAGAGCAGAGGTTGTCCTTTTAGTTTTGCGATCATCAGGAACCTGGTCCCCGTCTATATCTTGTGCCACCCAAGAAGGGTGTCCACCTCAAGGTCTCAGAGGGCTGCCAGAGTTCCAACCTTTGCATTCTCACCACAAGAAAGAGGGCAAGAGAAGAAAGGCATGGCCACACTGAGCTGCAACAGAGGCTGGTGACCATGTATCCAGGACTCAGGAGTTCGAGGACCAAGGCAAAAGGGAAAAGCAGCCTTTGGGGGCCATCAAGGGGTGCTGCCACACCTGCCTTCCCCACTCCTGAAATCCAGAGTCACCCATGCCCTTAATCTGTCATCTCAGTCCCCAACTGGCACTGAGACCCACACAGAATAGTCGGAGGATCACTTCAGCACCTGCATGCCAGAGAGCTGGGTTTCTCACTTAGTCTCCCTTCTGGCACTTTCCCTGATGGGGCCTGCTTAGATCTTACCAGTGTCCTCTCTCAGAAGTGCGGTCTCTTTCTCTCTGCCATGCCCTCAATCTCTGCAGACACTGGCCTATACACCTTGTGATGCACATACCACCCGATGCCAGTGCCAGGTCCCTGGGCTCCCTGAATTCTGCCTGCCTGGAGCTTCGCCTCGCCTCTCCCTACCTCCCCACTGAGTTCAAACTCACCTGAACTTGACACATGTATCAGCCTCCCACCAAGGATGAGGGCATACAGAGTCTTTCCTTCCTCGCGAAAGAACTAATTCCAAACGCCAACGTCCATAGGGGCTAAATATTTTCATTCAGATATAAACTCTTGAGTCCGAAGGGAAGCTGTATACTCTCAACTGAGGCTGAGGTCACCAGTTCTGAGAGGTGTGTGATTGCTCAGTTCAGAGTGTGGACTGCGATCTTAGTTCTGTCTCTCACTAGCTGTGTGACTTGGGCATATAAATACAATGCTCTGACTTTCAGCTTCCACATCTGCAAAGCTGTCCTAAGAACATCAGCCTTGCCAAATTCAATGAGACCAGCACGGAAAGCCACGGGCACACTGCCTGGCATGTGTAAGCACAGAGAAAATGTTCCTTAGATTAAAATAATAATAATAATAATGGTTTTCATAGTTTTTTCTTTTCTTTTAGAAAATCATTTTCCTTTGTCACCCTGAGTCTTCTCAAGTGTTTGTCCTTCTTAAATTGTGATTTCTGGTGATACGTAATCATTGTACATCTCACTGGGGTACGTCTTACACACCAGATGCCTGCCTTGAAAAACCATACGCACCCCACTAAGGTATATAAGGATTGTGTGTAAACCAGAAGGCACAATAAAATAGCATAATGAATTTTAAATAGCAGTAAATTGGCACTGATTTTTTACTTGCTAAAATGGACACGTGGCAATGTCTGCAGATATTTGGGGTTGTCAGAACCATGCTCCTAGCCCCTAGTGATAGAGGCCAGACACACTGATAAGCACCCTATAATGCGCAGGACAGTCCTCAACAGCAGCAGGTGATCCAGATCCAAATGCCAACAGGGCCCACGCTCGGCAACTTCAGTCTAGACTAGCATTTGGCAAACTAGAGCTCTTACTGCTCACTGCCTGTTCTTATAAATAAAGTTTTATGAGAACACAGCAACATCCATTCATTAACATGTTATCTCTGAACGCTTTCACCTTTCTGGACAGTTTGAGCAGTTGTAACAGACTGCATGGCCTGCAAAGACTAAAATAAGTGTGAGCCACATAATAACTTTAAAATATATATAATGTGTGTGTATATATATATATATATATATATATAGTTACATGAAGATGTTAAAATTGGTTTTTAAAGGTGATGTAAATAATGATTTCCTTAATGAAAAATACATATTTTGTATTGTTCTAATGCAACAGAAAAGCCTTTTAATCTCTTTGGTTTCTGTATATTCCATGTATAAGTGTAAATATAATCAGACAGGTTTAAAAATTGTGCATGTATGTATACAGTTGCAAGTCTGGACAAATGTATAGAATAAACCTTTTATTTAAGTTGTGATTACCTGCTGCATGAAAAGTGCATGGGGGACCCTGTGCATCTGTGCATTTGGCAAAATGTCTTAACAAGTCAGATCAGATGTTCATCCCAACATGACAGTATTCCATTTCTGGACATGACTTCTGTGGTTTAAACTTTGTGAAAGAATGTTCTTTGAATCCAAGGGTCTTAATTTTTTTTTTTTTTTAAATTAAGTCAACCACTTTTCAGCATAAGGAATTCACACAACTGCTTTCATGGATTTTTAAATCCCATCGGAAATATAATATTGTACCAGGAGTATTTCCATATTAGCAAATACTGGAATACAGGCACAGTACATGGTAACATTTCTGGAGTTTACACAACCAATTTTGATGCGATCTGTTCAATAATATAATTTGCCATTTTTATTAGACAATTAATTTCTTCATGTGATGTCATGAAACTGTATATACTGCAGTGTGAATTTTTTGTTTTGTTTTTTAATCTTTTAGTGTTTACTTCCTGCAGTGAATTTGAATAAATGAGGAAAAAAATGCATTGTCTTGGTTTGAAATGACTGTTATTTTGTGGGCTTTCTCTAGTTTTTAGGTTTTTCCATAAATAAAAAAAATTTCCAGGTTGTGAAAATGGCAATAGGCCTCTGAAGATGTTTGTCGGTCTTAGAAAAATAAGAGGAAAAAATTAAAGAAGAAGGTAACCAGCAAATTAGTGCATTTAGAAAGGGGCAATTAAAGTATAGTTGAGAATGATGGTCAGCTGTAGCCTGTCTTCTGTTACTCAGTCTGTAACTGATCACTAGAGTATTTGTTTTCCTTTGTGAGAGAAGTGGGGACAGGAGAGACACAGAATACACATTTTTGACTGAGTCTCACTGTATGGTGATCCTCCTAGCCCAGCCTCCCAGTTAGCAAAGATTATAGGTTCATGCATCTGTACCCAGCATGTCAGGTTGGCCTGAGAAACAGACCTGGACCTCCCACATGTCTTCCAGTATCTGAAGCAGTGGTGCCTGTGTACCACTGCAGCTTGGCCTTGCTGCTACAGGTTTTTAAACTAGGAAAGAATTTGTATACCATTAAAAAATTATATATATATATATATATATATATA
>NW_006160082.1:1683694-1721658 GCF_000334495.1 Tupaia belangeri chinensis | reverse complement strand
ATATATATATGTAAATATTTTAATGAGAAAGAGAAAAAAAGATATAGGTATTTTTGTCAGGCTCTCACCATGCTGTGATCTTCCTCCCTAAGCTTTGCAGTTAGCTAGGATCACAGGTGTATACCACCATACCTGACCCACTCAAGTTGGGCTGGGAACTGGTCCAGGTCTGCCATGTGGCCTCAGCCACCATGCAGAAGTGCCCTCCCACTTGTGCTACCACAGCTGAGTCCACATATAAAATTTTAAGTTTTTCTAGAAGCCACTTTCTATTGTTGTTGCTGTTAGATTCTTGCCATAAGGTGATGCACTCGCTGAAGAGAGACACAGAGAGAGAGGGAAAGTGAGAAATCATCCCCCCGGGGGGGGGACATGCCACAGTCCCTTCTCTTCCATTCTCCTCTCAGAATTTTGGGCGCACACACACCCACGCACATGCACACACACACACAGGGAGGTTTTCAAGCCACTGGGTCTGGGACTCAAACCATGGAGTTGGCCATATGAGATCCAGTCCCTTAACCACCATGCCACCTGTTGTTCCCTTAGTTGAGTTATTTCAAAATGATATAAAAATATATGATGGGCATGAAAAGATTTTTATTTACATTAAGTGAGCAAAGCAGGTTGTAATAGTGTGGATCTGCATTGTTCAATAGTAGCTTATAGTCACATGAGCTTTTGAAATGTGGCTTGTCTGAGTTGAGATGTGCTCTAAGTGAAGACTTAGTATGAAAAAAAAGAATGGAAAATAAGTCATTAATAATTTTTCTATTGATTATGAGGTTGATATGATAATAGTTGAGGCATATTATTAAAATCAACTTCTCTTAGACTAGCAGATAGCGTAATGGTTATGTCGCTGGACTCTCCTA
Organism: Tupaia belangeri chinensis; assembly: GCF_000334495.1. Classification (NCBI taxonomy): domain Eukaryota; kingdom Metazoa; phylum Chordata; class Mammalia; order Scandentia; family Tupaiidae; genus Tupaia; species Tupaia belangeri. The sequence goes on along the minus strand of NW_006160082.1, from coordinate 1,720,783 downwards.
TAGCTGACTATGGTTCGCGTTCTGGATCCGGTGGCTTAAACTCACGCCGGGTGCGTGTGCGTGTGTGCCCAAGATCCCGAGAGGAGAATAAAGGGGTAGGGATTAAGGTGTGGCCATCCCTCCATGGCAATAGGTAGGTAATGGAGTCTAGAGAAAGTGACTGGAAACAATAATACAATCTACTCCACCAATCAAATTTTTTATTAAATAAAATCAATTTCTTTCTCTCTCTCCAGTGAGCACACATGCCCTTATGACAAAAAACCTTAAAACATTACAAAAAACTCAATTTATTTAAAAGATCCCCATTTTCTGGGCCTTTATATAATTTCTAAGTTTCATAATTATGAATCATGTCCCCACGAACATTCTCAGACAAAACTTCATACCATCTTTAATTATTTCCTCAGAATAATACTTTTCCTATAAGATTGTTACAAGGACTAAGTGAACCAGTACAAATATACCAATTTTATTAATTCAAGTAAGTTTAGTAAAACACATAAAGGCATGTTATAAGTGCCATTTATTAGTAGTAGTATTAATCCTGAATTTATTTCCAGCACCGATTCATCCCATCAACAATGCCCAAGAATGCTTATTTCCAGGTCATTCTCTCCATTACTATAATTTTTATAGCCCTGGCAAATTTCATATGCAAATCTGTTGTTGATTTAGTCTGACTATAAATATTTTTCCTATATATACAGGATTAATTTTTCTTGGGCAGATTTGTCACAAGCTCACTTTATGTCTGCATGAATGTAGAGTTCAACCACTTTTCGCTGAAATGTTCCAGACCATCAGTGTGTATCTACATGCATGTAGAGTTCAATCACTTCTCGCTGAAATGTTCCAGACCATCAGTGTATACCTACATGTATGCAGAGTTCAATCACTTTTCGCTGAAATGTTCCAGACCATCAGTGACCATGTGTTTCTCACTCACATTACAGATGAGAACCCAGGCTGAAAAAGCAGTGCCTACTACCATCCCCAGAGTGGGTGAAAAGAAACAAATAAGCAAGAGAACCAGAGTGAGGCCTCCTAAAGCTGTGGCTCCTATCTGTACAGTCTCTTCTGCTCACATCTCATTGGCCAGAGGAAGTGATGACATCAAGCCCATTACCACGGTGACAGGGAAACATGGTCCTATCATGAGAGGCACTTCAAATCTTAAGTCCTCCATGGCAATGGGTAGGAAATGGAGTCTAGAGAAAGTGACTAGAAACAATAATACAATCTACTCCACCAATCCAGTCAATCCAATTAAGCTAAGCAGGTTGTATGCCACTTCAAGTTAGGGTCCCCCGTAGGAATCACTGTAGTCTTTATAGGAATGTTATGCCCATGTGCCTTAAGGGAACAGATGACAGGTGCTTTGCTGCTGAACTGTTTCCAGGGTACTCTAAGAACAAGCGGGACCAGAGAAACTTAGCTTCAAACACGGGTGCATCTCCCATGATGCAGGTTCTCCCATGATGCAGGTTCTCCCATGATGCAGGTGCATGAAGGTGCAACTTCCCAATCAAAAAGAGCTTTGCGGTTAAAAAAAAAATTCATCAAATAATCTTCAAATACTTACAACCATCCAAGCTCCTTGATATTTTAGGAAAGAGAGTATAATGGTTCCCATAGTACAGAGGCTGGAATTTATGTCCTAGTGTCATCGTCTGTATGATCAGGAGTTGCTGTCACTGTCATCAACATCACCACCAGTTACTTCCACCACCTGTAAGTCCAAGCCAGTGACCATCCTCCTGACGTCAGCCGACAGCACCCTGACTGGCCAGTGGGGCATTTACAGAAGGACTGGCCCCCCTGGACTGGAGAATTGAGGTACAGGCTCAAGTAGCCTGGCTGGCTGGAAAATTAGGACGCTATCTGAGTCCTCATAAAAATGTATTCCTAAAATCCTAACACTAGACAGCATTAGGATTAATAAATGCATATTAAAATTACAAGCTATTCCACCCAAATCCTGAAAGAAACCATTCTAAGAACATGAAAATCGAAAAGGAATAATGCCTGTTTCCGAAGGTAAGTCACTTCCTATTTGAATCATTTATTGATATAACAAGCCTTTCCGGACTGATTAAGGCAACTGCCAATTACACTTACCGACCCTTCTTCAGGAGGCAGAGAAGCACAGCGTTTTCTCCTTGCTTTCCGTGTGTCTGTGCTGCTGATTTCCACATTCTCCCCCTTCTTGCCAGTCTCTGGAAGGATTCAATGCTCAAAGGGAAATGCTTCTTCTGAACTGATGGCAAAGGAAAACGAAACAAAACACCATGACCCTTTACATCCCACTAGGCTGCTGAGCTTGCGTTTTCCTCAAAATTAGTCAAGAATGAAAGTATAGTATTTTCTTCTTTATCCATTTTTAAACTCCAAGTCTTTCAATACCCAGGTTCAAATGCCTTCTCTTCTGTGAAGCCTTTTCCATCTGTCTCCATTGGGATGATTCTCCGCTTCCTGCACCTGAATGGATACTCGCCGACTTTATCCCTTCACTGCTGTTCTTCACTGCTTTATAATAATGTTGGGTAAGTACCTGAATGGACCATAACAGCCACTGAGTTTACAGGTTCATCTTCACAGCCCTTCTTCTGGGGCTTGTAGCAACTGCTTCAGGGGTAAGTCTGTGACTCCAGCAGGACTAGTCAGTACTTGATCTGCAAAGCTAAATGTGCACCAGGAAAGTCTTCTCCTGGGTCTTGAGCTGTAAGGAGACTGAAAGCCTGATTTCTCAAAGTCTTCTTCTTTAGATCCTTGCAGAAAGTCAGTGCTGAGAAATGGAGAGCCCAATGTCATAGTTTGAATTCCTAGATCCAGCTACACCTGAAACTCTTGCTCCATGTAGATCTTGTGGTGGTTGTGTACTACACCAATTTAACTAAGCTGGAACCACATTTTTTCCCTTTCTTATTTTCTTAATCTTTCTCCCTCCCTCCCTCCCTTCCTTCCTTCCTCTCTGTCTATCTCTCTTTCTTTTATTATTGCCTGCATGTAAGTGCACTTGCCAGAGACAGACAAAGAGGGAGAGGAAGAAAGCACCTCTAATGGGGCATGGGCACACTATAATCCCTTCTCCCTCATTTCTCCATCTCATTGGGATCTTGGGCATGCACACATGCGCGCGGGCACGCGCGCGCGCACACACACACACACACACACACAGAGTTACAGAGATAGCCCTCGAACCACATTTTCTAGAGTTCCCTTTCCTTTAGGGTTCATGTCAGGGTTGACTATGAGAGAAATTAGCATGAGATTCAAATGAGGGGTTGTGTGCTTGACAGTCATGCAGCAGTAAAATGTGATGCTTTGTGAGGCTGACTCATATGGAGGGATTCCAGGTTTGTGCCCAGAGACCTCCCTGAGTTCCCTGGGCACACGTACACCCATGATTGGGGGCTGGCTGGGGCTAGGAGTGGATTGTGGCATCAGGACACTGTTGAGGGGTCTATCTATCTCTTTTGCTCATAGAAGAAATAGAAAGAAAGAAAGTGTGGAAGGTAAGGAGGGTGGACGGGAAGGAAGGAACACATTTGGACAGAGGAACTACCACAGCAGCCTTGGCCCTCTGCAGGTGGGTGCAGGCACCGTGCCTTATTACTGCAGCTCAAGCACGTTGCTGCTGACCTGCTGCCCACCTGCTTGTTTGGGGCAGCAGTAAAGCCTGTAGCTCCTCAGCAACTGCTCTGTCTCCTCCTGTAGCTTCTCCACCTCCTTGGCCAGTGCAAGCAGAGCTCCACGGCAAAGGGCACCTGTCCCTTCTCAGGAGACCCCTCACCAAGGGCAAGGGCAGCTAGAGATGGATGTGAGCTCCCACTGGCATCATAGTTTCCAGCTCTTCTTTACGTAAGAATTTCTCAGCCTTGGCACTGTTGACATTTTGAGCCAAATCACTGTGTGTGATGGAGACTGCTCTATGCATTGTGGGATGCGTAGCAGCACCCCCGACCTCTACCCACTAGATACCAGTAACATCCCTGACCCATGCTGTGCCAACCCATCCATCGCCAGACATCACTACAAATGTCTTCACACCAGCTCTTCTTCCCAACCACCAGACACAGAGGTCTAAGCAATCTTCCTGAGACCTCTCTACCAGCTCCCGCAGTCACCATAAGCATAAGCCCTAGGATTAACTCCTTATTCCTTGTAACTCAGAGTCATTCTGCTCAGGGCTTCATTATGACTTTCGTGGACCTAGATTCTTTGCCTTCTTAGCCTTCCATCTTTAAGAAAAACAAATTTTGGGGCCAGCAGGTGGCATAGTAGTTAAAGCGCTGGACTCCTGCATGGCCAACAGCGGTTCAAGTCCCGGACCTGGTAGCTTAAAACTCACTCTGGCCATATGTGCAGGCATGCCCAAAATCTTGAGAGAGGAGAAGGGAGGAGAAGGGATTGTGGGGGGCCAGACCTCCTTGGGGGTGATTTCTCACTTTCTCTCTCTCTGTATCTATCTCTCTCTTGCCACTGAACACTTACACCTTATAAGAAAAACTTAAAAAAAAAAAGAAAAGAAAGAAAGAAAAACAAATTTTAGGGCCAGCTGTGATGGTGGTTAAGGCAGCTTGATCCCATGTGGCCAACTGCATGGCTGAGTTCTGGACCTGACGGCTTGAGGACCATGCCATGTACGTGTATGCATGTATGCCCAAAATCCCCGAAAGAGAAAGAGATGGAGGAGGAGGGATTGCAGCATGACCATCCCCACAGGTAGTACTTTTTCATTCTCTCTGTCTCTTTCTAGTGAGCACACACGCCCTCTGGCAAAATTAAAAAAAAAAAAAAGGAAAAACAAATTTTAAGTATTTTATGATATTGTTGCAAAACAAATATTATCTAAGCTGGATTCAGTAGTATGTTCTCAATATATACTCATTTTTCCTCTAATTGGATTTACTTTTTTATTTTTTAACATTTTATTGAATTTCTAATGCCAGAGATTTTAGGTGTTTTTCTATTTAAAGATTAAGGCAGGTGGCATGGTGGTTAAGGTGCTGGACCCCCACATGATTGACTGAGGTTTGAGTCCTAGACTTGGTGGCTTGCTTTCTCATTCTCTCTATATCTAACTCTGTGTCTGTCTCTGGTGTGTGTACGTGCCCTACAGCAAAATTAAACAATTGTAATAATAAAATGAAATTAATTAAAAAAAACAAGATTATCAATTTATTTCTCCCATGAGCAAGAGGGGCAGAGAACGGGGCAGAGAGAGAGAGAGACAGCACCTCTAACAGCGTCTCGATGCTGTGATCTAACCCTGGCCTCAGCCAGTTCCAGGTCATGGGCACACGTGTGCATGGAGTACTCAGGGAGGTCTCCAGACAGGGAGTGGGAACCCCCTCAAGTGGGTCAGCCTTGCAGAACATTGAGTTTTACAACTGCATTACTGCCAACCCTTCCTCAGTTTTAAAGAGAATTAAAAGGATAACTTTCGTGGCCCCTAGAAATATCGTGAGTCGCAGGCGTTGTGTGTCTACTGGAGACGGCAGCCGCAGGTCTGTACCCTTGGCGGAAACCTGAGCGACATGTGTATTCACTTCACACAGTTACCTTTTTTCCTAATCAGAACAAAAATACATGCCACAATGATTTACTGTTTTAAAGACCAGCCTGCGTTTAAGGGGGTGATTCCACGTACTTGCTGTATCGGATGGCTGCAGAGTAAAGTTGGGTGAAGGCCCTCCACAAGGTTTTAGCCTTCCAGATGGGCCAATGGGAACGAGAGTTAATATATAAGGAATTTAAGGGAAAAGATGAGTGTAAAATAAATTTCCTTTTTAACACATCAAAGGAAACAAGTGCTTCTCAAAATGAAATTGGAGACATGTGTTTTCTATGTATTTTCCATTACATTGTTAACAATCAATGTAAATCATTGAGTGGAGTCAGAAGGACCAATCCCAGACCCAGCTGCCTACCCAGGGCAGCTGTTTCTGATTAAGTCGGAGCCCACTGCCCTGAGGAACCAGGAGTGCCTCTTGGTGTCTATGGGGGCCGGAAATTAAGCCATCAGACCTTTTGCCTATTATCCTCACACTTTCCTCAAGCTGTAAATCCATCCGATACAAAAGGGTAAAATAGAAACCCAAAAAAGTGGGAGGAAGTTGGGGGTGCAGTTTTATTCCACACCCCCTTCAAGTTCACCCACAGACACTTGATATTCACTCCAGAATTAAAACACCTGCTTACACCCGATGTTTTATAGATTGGTACCAGTGGACGATGAAAAATAAGTACCAAAGCACCAAATCCTCCCTTTAGCAAGAACTCTGCTTTTTCACACGGAAATATCAGGAAACCATTTTGCAGTTGAACAACCAAACCAAAGGCAGTGCAGTTTAAGATAAATGTTATGAAAATTGCATAAAACATTATTTCAAAACCCTTGGCAATGTCGAAAAGCAAGATTTCTGAATCCAGAGAGTAGGTGAAGAAGAAAATTTAATTCCATTTTTTCACTTTGTCTGCCAATTTTTATAGCACTTCATTTAAAATGGAATCTCTAAAGAATCAATTCAAATTAGCTTTACAGTTTTCCCCAAAGAATCCGCTTTAAAATAAATTGAATTGGAGCATGTGACATAATAAGTGAGCATAAAATTCATGTTAACTAGTCCGAAGGAAAAACTTCTCATAATAAGGAAACAAATAATCTCACATGACTGAGCTAAAAATAGCCTTCAGATTGTCAGTTTCAAAATTGAACAAAAATAGGGGGAGTTGTTATAATAATGATATGGCGCATTTCCCCCTAATGAAATGGCCTTGAACTTTGTTACAAATTACTGAAAGAGGCTCCTCTGGGCAAAAAGGGGATACCAGGCACCAGTCGCTTTAGTAAACAGAATGGCAGCCATGACTATACCTTCCCCAGGTGAGCAGCTTTGGCTAGTCTCCATGGCGGCTTCACTGCTGAAGGTGGGGCAGAGCTCTGGGTAGAGTGGGCTGAGCCAGAGGAGCCAGCAGCGCCCCTGTGCAGAACTGAACTTCACTGGGCAGTCTCTGTGGCCTGGAAGTAAACACAGCCAGATCCCACGTGGGCCCCGCTCGGTCTGAGCCCCTACCCCTGCAGTTTGAGAAACGCCAGGTGGTCAGAGTGCGTGCCAGAGTGCGTGCGTGCGTGCGTGCGTGCATGGGAGCTGCGTGCCTTAAGTGCCCAAGGCCATGCCTGGAAGATGGAGGAGTAGAGGTTGCAGCATGACCATCCCTCGTGGAGAGTGCATTTCTCTCTCTCTCTTTCTCTCACCATCAGGCAAAAATTAAGAAGAGAAAACAGCTTTGTTTCTGTATTTGTTTTTTCTTTTCGTTATAGGGCACCTGTGCTCTCCAGAGAGAGAGAGCAAGCGAGCGAGAAAGTGAGAAATCACTGCTCAGGATGGATGACCATGCTGCAATCCCCTCTCCTCCACTCGCCCCTTGGCATTTTGGGCAGCTTGGGTGTGATTTTCAAGCCCTTGGTCCATCACTAGCACTGTGCAGGTGGCCCTGTGGGATCAAGTGCCTTAACCTCTGTGCCACCTGCTGGTCCCCCTATTTGTTTTCTTTAGATTGGGTTGCTCAAACATAAGTTGTTTAAAACCTGTTTATAAAGTTTAGACTCTTAAGCTTCCTAAGGATAATGTCAGTATCTTTTTAGATCTTTGTAGTCATTCAGTATCCAGCCTAGTGCCTGACCCATGGTAGGAATTCCATAAATGTTTGAGGGAGGAATGCACTAGTTAATAAATCAATAAATCAATTTATTGCTTAAAACAGATTAAAATTGTGTTCAGTTGTTTAAAAAAAATCCACAGGTTGGGAAACAAAGTCAGTATAATTAAGGAAGGCCTGGTTGGATTGTGCCCCCTGCCCCCAACCGAAGTCAAGAAACAGATAACTTGGTTTATCATTGAAGAAGTCTGAATGGAGATCCCATAGACTTTTCCTTAAAATAACCATATAGGAAAAGTTCATCTTAATGGACTCAAGATCTTGGAATTTGGCTGTCATGAAATATGGCCCATCCCCTCTTTCCACAATATCCATCTGATCATCGGGACTTCCTTGTGTTCCCACTGTACTCATTCAACATAGCTCAGTAAAAATCATGTTTTTGTTTTGTTTTGTTTTGTTTTGTTTTGTTTTGTTTTAACCAGGCAGCCTTTGCTTTCCTGTGTTTCTCAAAGTCAGGTGCAAGGATGTGGGTGGACAGATGACCCTCAGGTAGGCCAATGGCCCTCCCAGGTTCATCTTCCCGTCAGTCAGAGTCTGTGGTGGGTGGAGCCTGGAGTCGGTCCTCTGTGGCATCTGACCCCTCCCCCCTCCCAGATGTTGATCAGGTTCCTTTCCAGCTGCACCCCACCAGCTGCAGTGCCCGCCTCAGGCAGTCCTCCTCACCCTTCAGTGTGATCATGTCGACTCCATCGGTCTTGCTTTCCAGGGAACTTTGGAGGACCAAAGAATGGAAGGTGTGGGTGTCTTGGGCTCTGGAGTTTGCTTGATAGGATATAGGCTTTCTTGGACAGAGGCTACTTCTTTGAGATACACCTCCTCTTTTTCAGGCTCCTCCTCTTTCAGGTTGGTCTCATCTTTTGCAGATGCTTCTTCCAGAAGGCTACAGCTTTGTCCTGCCAGTGGGCTTTCTCAAAGGTAGCCATGGACCCCGGCTTGGACTGAGACTGGAGCTGGGGCTGTCAAGGGGTATTTCATCACCCCCTTGAGGAGTTAGGCTGCAGGAGGCCCTCCTCTGGGACCTCTACTAGGGATTGAGGCTCCGTGGCCCCAAGGGACTGGGCCCACAGGATTTTCTCCAAAGAGAAGTAATGGAACTGAGTGTTGTCTCTGTCTGGTGGAGGACACTTCTTCAGAAAGCACCTGTCTGAGAAACAAGACCTTTTCCAGGGTGAGGGCCTCATCCTCCAGAGGGGCCATCTTTAAGTCAGGAGCTTCATCTTTAGGTGGGATTCCAGGGGCAAGAGCCTCATCCACAGAAAAGACCCTTTCTGGGGCAAAGGCTTTGTCCAGAGTCAAAGGCTGCTCAGGACTGGGGACTTGGTCAGGAGCAGAGATCTTCTCTGGGGTGGTCTTCTCTAGGGTAGAGGCCTTGTTCTCCAGAGCTGGCATCTTCTCTGAGATGGGACCTTTGTCAGGAGCCAGAATCTGTTCTGGGATAGAGGCCTTATCTGGAGACAGAGTATTCTCTGAAGTCTTGTCCAGAGTGGGGGGTTCTACTCACAGAAAGGGCCTTTGCTGGGCTGCTCTGCTCTTCATCCTGACTAGATGTGGAGTGTTGCCAAGTAAGAGTGAGAAAGCAAACTGCCAGGTCTGGGACTCGAACTGCAGTCAGCCATGTCAGAGTGGGATTCCAGGGGCAAGAGCCTCATCCACAGAAAAGACCCTTTCTGGGGCAAAGGCTTTGTCCAGAGTCAAAGGCTGCTCAGGACTGGGGACTTGGTCAGGAGCAGAGATCTTCTCTGGGGTGGTCTTCTCTAGGGTAGAGGCCTTGTTCTCCAGAGCTGGCATCTTCTCTGAGATGGGACCTTTGTCAGGAGCCAGAATCTGTTCTGGGATAGAGGCCTTATCTGGAGACAGAGTATTCTCTGAAGTCTTGTCCAGAGTGGGGGGTTCTACTCACAGAAAGGGCCTTTGCTGGGCTGCTCTGCTCTTCATCCTGACTAGATGTGGAGTGTTGCCAAGTAAGAGTGAGAAAGCAAACTGCCAGGTCTGGGACTCGAACTGCAGTCAGCCATGTCAGAGTCCAGCGCCTTGACCACCATGCCACCTGCCAGCCCTTGGGACCAGAGTCTTGATTGGGGGTGATTGGAGCACCAAGTTGTCTGGAAAAACTCTTCTGCTTGACCCTGCCTTCCTACCATGTTCCCACCAGGACCCTCTTCCACAGAGCCAACTCATCTGGAGCCTCAGGCTGGTGATGATGAAGTTAAAATGAGGTCATCCGGTGGCCCTAATGGAATCTGGTGTCTTCATAAGAATAAGATCCCGAGTTGCATCTAGAAGCAAGGGCACCTTGAGTTGGCTAATATGGGTATTAGCATGCATTTATGTAATTTCACTAGATACATGAATTCCTGGAATTTTAAGTTTTGAGTCCCTCAGAGAAACACTGTTCAGTGAAACTTAATCTCATGAATTTTATTTTTAACGATGCAAATACATCTCTCTAGGGTTAAAAAGATTATTCTAGGAATTAGAAGTCCATGGGGGACCAGAGGGTGGTGAGGTGGGAAAATGTGACTCTCTGTGAGGCTGATCCACATGGGAACTTTCAAGTTTGCGTCTGGAGACCCCCTGAGCATACGAGGAACACACGTGCCTGTGATCCAGGGCTGGCTGAAGCGTGGGGTAGATCGTGGTTGAGGGTGCTTGCCTCCCTCACTCTCTGCCTCTCACTCATGGAAGAAAGAAGAAAGAAAGAAACTTAAAAAGAGAAAGAAATATAAATCCAACATTGTTACAATGGGGAGAGAATACGAAAGTAAGAGGAATGTCCTCATTCCTGTCTGACCTTGTTGCTCAAGGAACACTTGTAAAATGGCCTTTTCCAGGTTGGAAAATGTCCTTGCTGGTTTCCACAGGACCAACGACCCAGCCAGAGCTCTGTGGATCACCACGCGAGGGTGGAGAAACACACGTGAGGGTTTTTGTCGAAGTCTTCAGAGGAGCCTTCTTTTCTGAGAAACTCATTATTCACTTAATTATTCATTCTGTTTATTTACTGTATAGTTATTACACATAAATATGGTGCAAATCCCCAGAATCCTCAAACACCAGATGCCAGTTTCTCTCCGCAGTCCCAAAAGACATAGCCAAGCCATCACTGTGAGAATTAAAACAACAACAACTAAAACCCAATTAAAATCGTGCCAGCATGTTCATTTCCAAAAGAAAAACCCTGCAAATGAATAAGCTTTTAGTCACTCTCCTGACTGCTTCTGCAAAGAAACAAACAAACAAACAAAAACCCCTTAGAACTAAAACTGAAACATCATTAGTATTTAAATCACAGTGACACTGACCTTCGTATCTGCTCAGAAAGGGCATTTGGCGAAGTCCACTATGTATCATTTCTTCCCTTTCCTCAATCCAATGATTGACGAACATGGTGTTCTTTTCAGAACTTTCAAAGTGTCTGGCAATGTCCAGTGATGGCTGGGGCGATTTCAGGTGTTGACACGCATTATTGGTGGGGAGCTGGAATTCTTAGGTTACATCAGCATCCTCTTACTAATCTGAGATGGGATGAAGCCAGGTGTATCTCACTTACCTAGGGGTACAACTGGGCATCCCGAGCAGGTGAACGTGCAGCGTGGGCTCATAGTCTCACACGGTACAAGTCACCTGCCAAAGGCGAAGGAGGAGAGTCTCTATGAGGATGGAGGAGGATGCAAAGGGAACCCCAGAAACAGGACAATGCAGGTTTGGCCACTGGGATGGGGGTTTCATGTTGTGTGTGGGGAGGAAGAAAGGAGGTGTGTGTGTGTGAACATGCGAACAGGTCCCCCATCCTCTGATGACATTGACCTCAGGAAGAATAAAGTCGCCTTTGCGGCAAGTGTGTAACTGAGGCTACTTCTTCCAGAGTCACAGCGTCATTAGGAAGTGTATTTAGACCACTAGACCCATACCAACATGTCTACCTTCAAGTCCAGTGACCCGACCCAAGGTCACCTGTGAAATACAACGACTCCATGACTAAACATACTTGAAGCTCTCTGATTGGTCAGAGGCTGGTAGTGCCTCCCCCAACTTCGAGCTCAGACCCAAAAGACCAGTGATCTCCATTTTCAGTGTTGAAGGTATGAGGGTGGGAACAGGGCCAGACTTTCCAGGTCCAAAATCCCAGGTCTGCTACCCAACCTTTCAAAAAGGCCCGTATTTCTTCTCCTGAGAATGAAGATTATGCCTCCTTCCCACAGTGGCCACAACAACTAAATGCCTGTAACATGCCGAGAACAATGTCAACCAACAGGAGCCACACATGGCTCTAGGTCAACGTTAACACATTCCTATGCAGGTGACAATTTAGCACAGCCCAAGACTAAGTCATGTGGTCCATTTTTCCTACTTTTATTCTCAAAGCAGCCAGTGGTGGTGTTCCCTTCTTGAGCAAGAAGAATGTTGCCTCTGGCACCTCAGATTAAAATAAGTTTATCACCTCCTATCCCACAATGTCTCGTGGCTATTTTTGTTACCTATTGCAAATATTTTCTAGTCACGTAACCTAATTTGGGGCCTTTTTGCTGAGAAGGCAAAAAATTTTTTTAATCTAAAGAATCAGACCCACCAAAACACAAAAGGTCTTCATTAATAATATATGGAGTAAGAACGCTGTATAATATTTCATTATTGCTCTCTTATTAACATAACATTAATACTCTGCTGCTGCTTTAAGAATTCACATGTAGGAAAGCCAGGTATATTAAGTTATGGTTCAAATGAGCTATATTAAACAATGACACCCATGTATCATGAAAGAGACATGGTAGAAGTGAAAAAGTCGATTTGAAATTAAAATAAAGTCATTCTCTTTTATGCTTCGATTTTCAAAGCAGCTGCTCTTTTAGATTAGCATAGACATTACTTCACTATCAGAGGTCAAGGCTAAATGCGCATGCACCCCAACCCCTTCTCTCCTGATGGGCATTTTAAGTAGAGTTGCTCCAATTTCTTCTCTTGGGCGGGGTAAGAATAGACGAGGTCATGAAGAAGCAAGGGCTGAGCAAGGGAAGGGCTGAGTGCGTGGCCCTCCGGGTTCATAGTTCTAGCCCTCTCCATGTCAAGCATCAGAGTCTGTAAGACTCTGGGCAGTATCTTCATGAAAGTTACAAAAATGTGGAACTGAAAGATTGTGGAGAGATCAGCTAATTGAGCCTTTCCTAAGGTATAATGTGCAGAAAATCAGTTCTTTTTGATGGCACAGATACAGGTGTGTGCATACACACACACACACACACACACACACACACACGGTTCATCTAATAAGCCTGAGAAACTGCGCATTCTATCCATTTTGGGGAGTGCCAGAATGCACCTTAGCATCCTAAATATTCTGTAAATTCTTACATTAATAAAAACTCATAGGGGACCAGCAGATTGCATAATGGTTACGTCGTTGTACTCCCACACAGTTGACTCTGGTTTGAGTCCCGGATCCAGCAACTTAAATTCACGGTGAGCGTGTGCATGTGTGTACATGCCCTAGATCCTGAGAGAATTCTGAAGAGACTTCTGTGGGAGTCCAAAAGAAAGGAATGACTGCCTTTAAAGTAGTTAGGAGAGTTGTCACACAGGAGGTGAGAGAGGCATGCAGCCTCGAAGGCTGGTATAATTTACCAAAACTAATGCTAAAATTCAGTCCCCATTGTAATTGTACTAAGACATGGGATCTTTCAGAGAGGCCATGAGGCCTGCACCCTTATGAACGGGTTAATGTCAGTATCGGGGGAGGAGGCTCATTATGAAAGGGCAGGTTCCGTCTCTCCCTCTCACGTGTGCACCTATGTTCTCCTAGCCTTCTCTGTGGGATGATGCTGCAAGAATGTCCTCACCAGACGCTGCTCCTTGATCTTGAACTTCATACCCTCTAGCAACAATTTCTGTTAAGGCACAAATGGACTAAAACAAAGAGTAAGTAGGTACTTCCCGGGCAGTTTGCTGCAGAATAGTTCTCTCTCTCTCAATCCCTTTCTAAGGATAGAAAATGAGAGCTCCTTTACATAGGGTCCTGTTTGCACAAATCCCCATGCTAGTGCCACAAGATGCTGACAGCTGACAGGATCAAGATGGGCACCTGGCCCGAGAACAGCCAATCAAAGTCACCTCAGAGGAGTGTCTAGGGAGTGCTGTTCAACAGACTTGTTGTAATGGTGAAAATGTTCTATTCTGCACTGTTTGATCGGCTACCACTAATCACATGCAGCTATTAGAAACTTGAATGGAAGTATGACTACTGAAGATGGCTATTCAGTAAGGAACTAGGTTATAATTTTATTTCATTTTAATTTTTCAAACATTAAGTTTAGGGCCAGCAAGGTGGCATGGTGGTTAAGGTGGCTGGATCCCACATGGTCTACTGTGCAGTTCAAGTCCTGGACTCAGCAGATTGAGAAACCCGATAGATGTGTATGCATATGCATGATCAAAATCCTGAGGGGAGGGGATCAGCAGTTGGAGTAATGGCTGTGTTGCTGGACTCCCATGTAGTCAATCGCGGTTCAAGTCCTGGACCTGGTGGCTTAAACTTACGCCAGGCGGGTGTGCTTGCATGCCCAAGATCCCAAGAGGAGAATGGAGGAGAAGGGATTGCAGCGTGGCCACCCCCCTTGGGGGGTGATTTCTCGCTTTCTGTCTCTCTGTCTCTGTCTTTCTGGCAAACACATACACCCTATAGCAAAAAACTCTCTGAAAAAAAAAAAATCCTGAGTGGAGAAGGGAGGAGAAGAGACTGTAGCATGGCCAGTCCCTCAGGGAGTGCTTTCTCTCTGTGTGCGTCTCTCTTCAGTGAACACATGCACCCTATGGCAAATTAAAATCAAAATTGAATAGCCACATGTGCTAATAGATTTTACATGGGACAGTACAACTTTGGGCTGATCAACAGATTTACTTGGTGATTCTAATTTAAAATACGAGTTGCTTTTCATTTATGATTTTTAAGTTAAAATACAAGCTGACAAATAGTATTAGAACAATCAAGAAAATAAAGACTAAACAAGTTATCAAGTTAAAATTATTATTGAAATTTTATTGAAATACATAGAAAGATGTATTCACTCACTGGAGAATCAAAGGACTTTAAAAAAGAATTGACTTGAGGATTTGAAAATCAAGAGTCTTTTTATCACAGTGAAATTAGCAAGAAACCAATGAAGAAAACTAGGAAACTCACCTTTGACAATTTAATGACTAATTTTCGAACAGCATATGTGTCAAAGAAGAACTCATAACAGAAATTAGAAAATATTTTGAAGACAATGATAATGAGGATAAGCCATATACAAACTTGTGAGATGTGATAACAGTGTGCTCAGAGAACACTGATAGCCTTAAGTGTGTGTATTAGAAAAGAAAGCAGCTGAAAATCAATGATCTTAGTCACTCAAGAAACTTAAAAAAAAAAGCAAGCTCAAAGAAGAAAGGAAAGAATAATAATGATAACAGCAGAAAAAAGACAGAAAACAGACAAAAACAAGTCCAAAGTTGATGTTTGGAGAAGATTAATAAAATTGATAAGCTAAGAAACTAATAAGAAGAGATCATTGAATATATTATTTTTAAAAGTTTATTTCTTCTGTGAAAGGGAATTTGAGAGAGAGAGAAGCACCCCCAACAAGGACTTCATGCCATAATCCACATCCAGCCCAACCAGCCCTGACCACAGGCACATGCCTGCCTGAAGCGCTCAAAGAAATCTCTAGATACTGAGAATCTTCCCACATGGGTCAGACTTGCAGGACATGGCATTTTACCATCGTGCCATTGTCTGGCCCTGAATATATGATGTGATATATGTAATTGACACTTGAGGAAATGTAACAGAATTGTGAGAGCCCCTCAGAGTGATTAATATAATTTTCTGGATTTATAAATAGAATAATATAATCTGTATTATGAAATCAAAGCATAAGGAAGACCCAAGCTTTTTATCATTATACCTTTAATGAATGAATAAAACATTAGCCTTCTAAAACCAAGCAAGTTTCTAAGTTTCTCACAATGGCCATGCTGGTTTCCAAGGTTGCAACCCAGTGGCACTGAGGTCCTACTGCCATGATTACAGAGAAAGCAATGGAGGGTTCCACACAGTATTGCCACGTGTTTCATTCATTAGCAGGCCTTTTGCAACCTGCCACAGGGAGAATCTGGTACCTATACTTTATGGATGGATGTCACCTTACAGTCTTCTCAGCACTGTGAGGAATTATCAAGTTCAAAAGAAGCATAAAGGGCTTTCTTTTCAATAGGTCCAAAGCTAAGGGATGTCTTTCTTTGAAATGTATATTGAAAGCAGTATAATAGAAAGTTGGGGACTTTTTTCTCTTGGTTTTTTTTTTTGAATGTTCTCAAAATGCAATTCAAAAGCAGGTACTTTAAACTATATGAGGTCTCTTCTTTGTCAGAAACCAGTCCAAATCATATAACAGGCTGTGAACATACTTCCCTACAGCAAAAGCCTGACCCCAGTAGGGCATCTTCAGAGTTCAGACGGAAAATCCTAGAAAGGTACTAAAAAGTGGTGGTCTGCAAAGTTTCCTTTTGTTGATGTATCCATAACATTATTTTGAAAAGTTATATACCCCCTTTGCATATTTTTAATTGCTATTTAAATTTTGGTTATAAATAGTGACAAGGGATATTAATATCATCATATAGTATAATCTGAATTTTTTAAAAAAAAAAAAACTTTATTAGAGAATAGTTTTAGATTTACAGAAAAAATGTGAAGGTAGTACAGAGAATTCCTTTTTACCATACACTCAGTCCCTTAATACGGTACATTTTCTGGAGTTACAAACTAATATTGGTACATCATTATTATCTGAAGTTCATATTTTCCTTAGACTTCCTGGGTTTTTACCTAAAGTCATTTTCCTGTTCTGAGATCTCATCAAGGCTATCACATGAGGGTTTTTTCATTATTTCATAATTACTTATTTTTTAAAATTTTAAATTTTATTTCAAGTTTTTTTATACATTCAGTCACATTATTTAGCTGGCAAAGTGAATATTCCAACATGTGTACATTTCTCCCCAGTCCAGTTGATAATACTATAAAGTTATCTTCAACAGATAATACCCCCATTTCTTTGTCCCATTAATGCTATGCCTCTCTATTTTTCTCCTTAATGTCCTTCCTCAGACTCTACTCTTTCACCCACCTTCTTCCCACCCTATATCTGGTATTCACAACCATTTACTGTGTTTCTATATTCTTCAGTCATTCAGTTTCAGTCATAGAGTGTGGACACTCGGTGTATATTAATTAAGTGGAGACATACAGTCTCTCTCCTTCATAGCCTGGCTTGTAACTTACTTATTATACTTACTTATGTTAGAAAGGACTTAGTGGGTTTTATTCCTGTGACAAAGCCAATGTCTAGAGCTTTTTTTTTTTTTTTCATTGTTTCTTATTTACATTTAATTGTTGTAACTCTTTATAGCATATAATATGGTTTTACAAAGCATGCATGCAGTGTGTGACAATCAAATCAAAGATATTACCATATATATATATACAATTTTTAACAGAGAACTTTATATTCTTGTGCCTATAAAATGTTTTTCCCTGAATCCTTTTATTCCACCCCTACTATTCACCCCCTTCCTATAGTCTCTGCTGTCTACACTTGCTCTCCTTACTACATGTTATATCTTAAAATCTTTCCACTTCTGCCATGGAGTGCAGAAATTTAGTATACATTCAGTAGGTGTATACAATGTTTGTCTTTCATAGTCTGGCATGTTCAATTTAGGATTAAATTGTATGCATCCAGTTTTAATCAAATGACAGAGTCTTGTCCTTTGCGGCTGAATAGTATTCTGCAGTGCATATGTGCTACAGTCATCAGTTCTTGAGAATTTAGGTTGATTTCAGGTCTTAGCAATTGTGAATAACACTACAGTAAACATGGATACAAGCATCTTTCCAACTGAGCATTTTCCTTTTCTTTTTTTAACTTTATTTATCTACTTATTTATTTTATTTTAATTTGACCAGAGAGGGAGAGAGAGAGAGAAAGAGAGAGAGAGAAAGAGAGAGAGAGAAAGTGAGAAGGCAAGCTGTCATGTCCAGGACTCAAACCGTGGTGGGCCATGTGGGAATCAGCACCCTTAACCACCACACCACCTGCCAACTCCCCAACTGAGTGTTTTCCTATCCTCTGGTGGGTATATAGCAAAGAGTGGGATTACTGGGTCATATATTAGTTCTATTTGTAGGTTTTTGAGGAATCCCCATATTGTTTTCCATGATGGTTGTACTAATTTACACTCTCACCAACAATGTAGGAGAGTTCCCTTTTCACCATAGCCTCACCAGCATTTGTCATTATTTATTTTTTTGAACAAAGCCATTCTGACAGGGGTTAAATTTACTTCCCTTGGAGTTCTCATTGTGGTTTTAATTTGCATTTCCTTGGCTATGTCGCTGGACTCCCATGTAGTCGACTGCGGTTCGAGTCCTGAACCCGGTGGCTTGAACTCACACCAGGCGTGTGTACGCGTGTGCCCAAAATCCCAAGAGGAGAATGGAGGAGAAGGGATTGCGACATGGGCATCCCCCCTGGGGGAGTGATTTCTCCCTTTCTGTCTCTCTGCCTCTGTCTTTCTGGCGAGTGCACGTGCTCTATAGCAAAAATCTCTCAAAAAAAAGAAAAAAAATTGCATTTTCCTTATGATAAGAAATGTTGGATTTTTTTTCATGTGATTTTGGCCATTCATTAGGTCTTCCTTAGAGAGTTATTTGTTCAGCTCATTTGTCCATTTTTAAAATTGTGTAATTTATTTTTTCACAGGTGAGCTGCTTATTTTCCCTATATATTCTGGTTGTCAATTCCTTATCTGAAACATAGTTTGAAAATATTTTCTCCCATTCTGTGGGTTGTCTCTTCACTCTAATTATTGTTTTCTTTGCTGTGCAGCAGCTTTTTAGCTTGATTAAATCCCACTTGCCTATTTTTTCACTTACTGTCTGCATCTTAGGGGACTTATTTTAAATAAATTTTTGCCTACTCCAATATCTTCAAGTGTTTTACCTGTGTTTTCCACCAGCATAGTTCTATAGTTTGAGGCTTTACATTTAGATTTTTTATCCATTTTGAGTTGATTTTTTTGTTCACAGTGAGAGAGAGTCTCATTTTCATTTTTCTGAAGATGGATATCCAGTTTTTCCAGCACCATTTGCTGAAGAGACTTTCTTTTCCCCCACTGGATTGCCTTGTATTCTTTATTTTTAAAAATTCAGCTGACTGTGTGTTTTGGGCTCAATTCCAGATTCTCTACTCTGTCCATTGGTCTTTGTGTCTGTTTTTGTACCAGTACTATGCTGTTTTGATTATCACAGCTTTGTAGCATATTTCAAGGTCAGATAGTGAGATGTCTCCTACTTTATTATTATTTTTCCATAGTATTGCCTTGGTGATACAGGGCCTTTATGACTCTATTTATGATTGTTTTTTCTATTTCTGTGAATGTCACTAGTAATTTGATTGAAATTGCACTGAATTTGGAAATTAATTTGGGTAGAATTAATATTTTGATTATATTGGTTCTTCCAATCCAAAAACATGGGATGTCTTTCCATTTTTTGGTAGTATATTCAATCTTTCTTGAGTTCAGTTTTCCTTGTAGAGATCTTTCACCCCTTTGGTTAGGTTTATTCCCAGGTATTTAACGTGTGTGTGTCTATTGTAAATAAGATTGCTTTCTTCAATCCTGCCTTAGTCTATTCATTGTTAGTATACAAAAATGCTATAGATTTTTGTATATTGACCTTCTATCCTACCACTTTACTGAATTTATCAGTTCTCAGGTTTTTTTTGTGGGTTCTTTTGCATTGTCTGTGTATTATAATAATGTTTTCTGTGTATAGAAACAATTTTGTTTCTTCTTTTCCTATTTAAATAACTTTTATTTCACTCTCCTGTCTGAAATGTTGGCTAGGACTTCCAGCACTATGTTAAAAAGGAGTGGAAAAAGTGGGCAGCTTTATCTTACTTGCTTTTAGTGAGAAAGCATCCAGCTTTTCCCCATTCAATATGATGTTACCTATGGGTTTGTCATATATGGATTTTTATTGTGTTGAGAAATGTGCCTTGTATACTTTTTGCTGAGATTCTTAATCATGGAGGGATGTCTCCCCCCCACCCCCATGAGGCACGTGAGGTTGCCAGAGAGAGAGAGAGAGAGAGACAGAGAGAAGAAAAGTGAGAAATCACTCTCTAGGAGGTATGGCCATTCTACAATCCTTTCTCCTCCATTCTTCTCTTGGGATTTTGGGTATACATGCACATGTGCCTGGTGTGACTGTCAAGCGGCCAGGTCTGGAACTCGAACCATTGTTGGCCATGTAGGAATTCTGCACCTTAACCACAATACCACCTGCTGGCACCAGGATGTCATATTTTGTCAAATACCTTTTCTGCATCAGTTAATACGATTATATGACTTTTATCTATCCTTTGGTTAATGTAATGTATTACAATTATTGCTTTATGTATGTTGAACCATCCTTATATCCCTGGGTAAAACCAACTTGGTCATGGTGTATAATCTTTTGAATATTCTATTGGATTTGATTTGCTAGTATCTTAGTGAGGACTTCTGCACATGTATTCATCAGGGGTGTTGGTGTGTAGTTTTTCTTTTTCTTGTTATGTCCTTGTCTGCTTTTGGTATCAAAGTGACAGGAGGCTTCATAGAACAAGTTTGGATGGGTTCCTTCCTTTAGGATCTTTAGAAATAGTCTGAACAGAATTGGGATTAATTCCTCTTTAAAAGTTTTATTGAATTTCAAAGTGAAGCCATCTGGACCTGGCCTTTTCTTTTTTGGGAAACTAGTTATTGCTAATTCAAACTCACTGCTCGTCATTGGTCTATTCAGGATTTTTATTCCTGGTTCAATCTAGGTAAATTACATGTGTCCATAAATGTGCCCATCTCAGGAACCAGCAGTTAGCGTAATGGCTATGTCGCTGGAATCCCATGTAGTTGACCGCGGTTCGCGTCTCGGACCCGGTGGCTTAAAACTCACGCTGGGCACGTGTGCGTGCGTGCCCAAGATCCTGAAAGGAGAATGGAGGAGAAGGGATTGCGGTGTGACCATCCCCCCTGGGGGGTAATTTCTCGCTTTCTGTCTCTATATCTCTCTCTGTCTGTCTGGCGAGTGCATGTGCTCTATAGCAAAAAAAAAAAAACCCTGCCTCCCCCAGAAAAAATATGTGCCCATCTCATCCAGGTTTTCTTGTTTGTTGGCATACAGTAACGGGTAGTATTTACTTATGACCCTTTGGATTTCTAACATATCTCTTCTAATATTTCCGGTTTCACTACTGACTTTATTTATCTGATTCTTGTTTCTGTTTTTCTTGATTAGAAAATGGTTGTGAATTTTGTTTATATGCTCAAAAAACCAGCTTTATATTTTGTTGATTTTTTGATAGTTCTTTTATTGTTTCAGTTCTAGTCCTTATTATTTCTTTTCTTCTGGTATTCTTGGGCTTATTGTGGTTGTATTTCCCATTCTTTGAAATGCACCATTTGGTCATTTATTTGCCACCTTTCTATTTGTGTGTGTGTGTGTGTGTGTGTGTGTTAGCACTGACTGCTATAAACTTCCCACTTTGACTGCATTCACTGTGTCCTAGATTCTTGAGAATTCTATGTTCATTATCATTGGTTTCAATAAATCTTTTATTTCAGTCTTAATTTCTTCAGTAGTTTTGAAATAATTCAGGAGTAGATTGCTTAGTTTCCACATTTTTGTGAATTTTAAAAGGCTCTTCCTATTGATTTTAAATTTAATTCCATTGGATACAGACCCTAGATATAGCTCCCATACTTTTAAATTTATAAAGGTTTTGAAAATTTTCTGTGTGAGGATGAAAATATGTGTATTATGTGGTTAATAGGTGAAATGTTCTATAAATGTCTGTCAGGTCCACCAGAGAGAGAGAGAGAGAAAGAGAGAGAGAGAGACAGAGAGAATGTGAGAGAGCAAGCCACCAGGTCTGGACTCAAACTGTGGTTGGCCATATGGGAGTCTAGCCCTTAACCACCACACTGCCTGCTGGCCCAATATGTATCTTTTAAATGGAGAAATTAATCCATTAACATTCAGTGTTATTATTGATATTTGTAGAATTAACCCTGACATTTTGTTATAGTCATTTTCTCGGTTGTTTTGAGTTTTCTTATTTCTATGTTTTCCTTTCATTTTCCTCATGTAGTATTCCTTTAAGTATTTCTTGAAAAGGTGGTCTAGTGTTGGTAAATTCTTTCAGTTTTTATTTATCTGGGAATAATTTTCTCTCTCCTTCCCATTCAAAGGATAATCTTGCTGGGTATAGTATTCTGGGCTGAATTTATTTGTTTTTCTTTCAGAATTTTAAATCTTCCCATTGGGACCAGCAGATGACATGATGGTTACATTGTTGGACTTCCACATAGTCACCACGTTTGAGTCCCGACCCTGAGGCTTGAAAATCATGCCAGGCATATGTGCATGCATGCCCAAAATCCCAAGAGGAAAATAGAGAAGGGATTGCAGTGTGGCCATCCTCCGGGGGAGTGTTTTTTTTTTTGCTTTCTGTCTCTCTCTCTCTCTGGTGAGTGCATGCACCCCATAACAAAACAAAACAAAACAAAAAAACCTCTCTCAAAAAAATTAATGTCTTCCCAACTTTTTCTTACTCTACTACAGAAGTGATGGCAGTTGGCCCTCCCCTCAGTCAGCAGCCATCTTCCCCTAACTTACTCCAACCTCTCTAATCCTAATGTGGCCAGGGGGCTGACCCAGGGAGGAGGAGTGCAAGGTAGCAGCCACTGTGCCAGCATACAGCATGGATGGGTGAGATAGCTGGGGAGTCCTAGTCAGATGTTTTATGGACTATCCATTCATTTATTGAAGGGCACATCTTGGTTGCTTCTGTTTTGGAGCAATTATGAATAAAACTGCTAAATAAAACCAATAAAACTGCCATGCAAATTTCTGTGTGGATAGAAGTTTTCAGACCAGTGTGGTAAATCACTAGAGGCTTGACTGCTATATCATGTGGTAAGACTATGTCTGGCTTTGTAAGAAACTGCCATACTAACTTCCAAAGTGGCCATGTATATTTCCCCTAGCAATAAGAGTTTCCCTCTGAAATAGAAAACAAACACAGTTTCCTCTGGAAGAGGAAGAACATGAGGAGGAGAGTAGAGAATAATAAGCATGTCAGATAATATCACTGAGACAATATACGCATCACTGGAGTCTGAGAAAGACATCTCTTCAAGAATGTTGCAAAAGAAGAATTCTAAGTATTAATATTTTTAAAATGTTGCCAAGTTTGACAAAAAAACATAAAGTATCCTGGAATTTTGGTCTTCATTTGTAATAAGGGAGAAAAAATTCTGCTCAATTTAAGTTTGGTATCAGCCAAGGCAGGTCAGATTCAACCTTGGATGGCCTAATGTATGTAATTCTATGTATGGATATGAAAAATAGGGAAGGAAGATAAGGAGAAAAGAAGGGGAGGGCAAGGAAGGGCAGTTGGGGGGAGGGAAGAAAGAAAGAAAGGAAAGAGGAAGAAATGAACAAATTCCATCCCATGAGCAATCTAATATCAGAAGCGACAGGGACAGTGTGGTAAGAAAATTGACTCCAAGCACTATCTCTGATCTTAGAAAAGGCATTTAAAACCAAGCTTGGCTTCCCTGTTTAAAAGGAAAACAATACCCAAACTTGATTTTTACCTTACAATGGCTGTCGCTATGACAATACATGTGATATATTTCTAGCCCCTTGGTTAAATTATTTCCTATAGATTCGGTATTTCTCTTTCTGAATTTACATTTAGTCCCTTTAACTGTTTTGTTCCCCTTTGAGTTTTTTGTTTGTTTTTGTAAGGCTCAGTAAACTATCAAATCAGGAATATGTTTGAATTTCAGTTTATATTTTTATATAAATTAATCTGTATTTTTTGAAGTTAGAATAATGTTCCTCTTTATTAACATATCGGAGTATTTTATGAACTTAATAATCTAAGAGAAATTTAAACTGAGCATTCTGTATATTAATATATTAAATTGTTTAAGTCACTTTTGAATCCATGTGGCCAATTCAATTTAAATTTGTTGTGTATAAAAGGTCACTTTGTGAACTACCATCTATAATGCCATTGAATTTCTTCTCCTTCTTCTTGTTTTTTAATTTGACCAGAAACACACACAGTAAGAAAGGGAAAGTGAGAAAGCCAGCCTCCAGATCCAGGACTCAAAACTGTTGGCCATGTGGGAGTCCAGCACCTGAATCACCATTCCACCCGCTGGCTCCTTCACTGAATTTTAATGTGAGTGTGGGACACTACCTAATTTTGCAGTGCCAAAGAAATTTCTCAAAAGTTGCAAGCTTAAAAAACGAAAATAACTAACAGATCATTTTTATTAATCCTAAATAATAATTCTGTAAGTAAAGTGTGACCACTGACATACAGTGATGGGCAAAATACAATGCTTAGAACTTATACACATAAATGAGTGCTGCTCAATGAAACGCACACCTATTTCAAAAATGCTTCCATTATTCAGGGCATTTCCTCTTTGAATATTGCCTTTACAGCCCACAGCATGTTTTAATTTCTATCTTTTGAAAAAAAGTTTAGTGAGTATCCCGATGTAATTTTGTTTAAGCTTTGGTGATCTGTAAGTTGGGAATTAATTTTTAATTCTGACTATGTGCCAGACACTGGACCTGGGTTGGCCAATAAATATTGAAAAACTTGTTTTGGGTCAGAAGTGAAGTGTGGCCACAGAATATGGGTCAATGTCCTAGATGATTTTCCCATGAAAGAAATGTTGCATGGTAGGAAAGCTGCCTGTGTTTAGTCAGGTTGAAGGTTTGAACCACCACCCCGACCGACACTAGTTCTTCATTTATGAAAAAAAGTGACTAATATCTATCTCAATGGTTTTATGAAAAAAAAATAAAACAGAATACACAGCATTAATGAATGCCCCTTCTCTTTTCCCATGGGACAATCCTGAAGGGAAAAATGCTTATTATGCAGAAGGTGGTCCAAACATTTTTTTAATTAGAGGTTTTTATTGGTTGCATTTTCTTATTATTGCATTGGATATTAATTTCAAGACTGTTACTTCTCTATTTGTGGCAAAGATCTATTGCCATTTTGGTGTGTGTGGGTGAAGGGACTGTGTGTATATGTGTTTGCCTGCTCGTGAGGTGCTATAGTAGAGGTAGCTGTGAACAATAAAACTGAAAATATAAACTGATATCAGATTATAGAGGGTTTTGAATGACATATATAGGTCTTGACATTATCCAGCAGAAAAGGTGGCCGCTGAAAGCTTTTGAGAAGAGAAAAAGCAATTCTGTCTGTGCTTTGGGAAGAAAACTGACATGCTGGACTAAAATTTCTTGACAGGAGGATATGCCTCTTACTTTTACTCATCTTTACTCACCTTTATATGAATGAATAGAAGACCAAATGACTGGATGGAAGGATTGGAGGGGGAATAAGGACATGGGCAGAGAGATTAGAATGGGATGGAAAAAAATGTCATGAATATTTTACAGAGACAGGCTCCACGGGATGCAGTGACTGGCTGGATGTGTCAGAGCTGAGGAAGATGGGGAGATTGGAAAACAACTGAGGCAGAGGCTTGGCTGACAGCTTGGCTGGGGGACAGGGAGGCTGCCATTAGCAAACAGAAAACAGAATGGGAAACCGGTTTTGAAAATCAGAGGAACAATGAGTCTGATTTTAGTTCAATGGCTACATTGAGGTGGAAATGTCCAACAGGCAAATGAAAACACAGCCTGGAGTTGGGCAGAGGTAAAGACTAAAGATCAAGATTTGTTTGTGAGGTCATGCCCATAAAGGCAATGCGTAAAGTCTTGGCAGTGGATCAAGTCATTCTTGGAGAATGTGTTATTAAGAAGACTGGTCAATTACAGAACCTTGAAGACTATCACTAACTCTTATGGGATAGTTGTAGGAGAAGAATCAGAAAAAGATAGTAGGAAAAATGAGCACATAAATACCATGAAAAATCCACGTCATGGAGGCTAAAAGAGAATTTCAAAGACACAGCTTTTGGTACACACCCAGGACAAGGGCTGCATGCAATGAGGTCTGAGAGGGGCTGATGGGTTTGGGCATCAGTAGCTCGCTGGAGGCCTCTTGGAAAGCTGCTGCATCAGGGAAGACTGGTCAAGTAGAGACAAGTTTCAGAGAGAACTGGGAACTTAACTTCCTCTTCCATCTTCAACTGCTGCTTCTTAGGCTGTGAGAAGACTTTGCTGCCCCAGTAAATGTTAATGTTACCTAGGACTCCGTCCCTGGCTTCATGCTTGCAACACTTAGTTCTCTTGGTTTCAAATAACAGAAAGCAACTCCAGCTGGCTTGAGCAGAGAGATTTGTTGGAAGGATGTAGGGTTACCTCACAGGACCCAAAGGGTTGTGGGCAGGCCTTGCACGCAAGCTTTAACCAGAAACCAAGCACCACAGGGCTTCTCCATCTCCTTTTTCCCTCTTTTCTCGGTGTCTTTTTTCTTTTCTTTTTTGCTCATTGCAAACTGGCTGCCTCAGTTTTCTAGGCCATGTGGTACACGTCTGCCACTTGCTCCTGAGTCAAAGTCGGCCACTCAGAGGAGCACTCTCTCTCACTCACTCTCACCTTCCTTCGTGGAGTCAGCCTCACAGATGCTACCCTTGGGCTGTTCAACCAAGGTCACACCATGCAGACACATGACAGGGACTGGGGACAAGGGTGGGCTCCGGGGCATGGAAGTGAGAACAGCCAGGGAAAACTTCTTAAATGAAGAGTTGAATTAGCCAAGGGCAAGTGACAAGGAAGAGAAGGTGACAGGAACAGCTCCTCGTTCTCCCCTTTTTGTCTTTGCTTTGAAGACTGGAATCCTCCCAAGCTGCAAAGCATAAGATTGCTCTCCTTCCAGGACTAAATCCCAGCCATATTTTTATACTAAGAAAGAAAATGGAAGGATTGCCCTGATCTTATCAATTTCTGTCTCTGTGACCAATCCCTGGAACACAGAGGGGAGTCCCCAGTGGCCATGTCTATATGTCCTGGGTGATTTAGAGTTGATTGATCCAGGAGGCCAACCAGAGAACCTGGAACTAATGGGTCAAGAAGCTAATTCCTCTTTTGGCTGGTGCTATAATATGAATCTGTCCTCCCACCCTCCGCCTCAAATTCACACACTGAGCCCAGGTAACAGGATAAAGACAGTGAAAACATAACCTGATTGTGGTATTGTAAGGTGGGACCTCAGGGAAGAGATTAGTGATTGGGTGTTTAGGGTTGGGGCTCCCATGACTGACTCCTGGATGATTTATAAGGAGAGAGCTCCACAGAGATATGGACACAGACCATGGTCCACTGACCAATTTGCTCTTCAGTCACCAGAACTTTGAATTAAATAAAGCTCCAATCTTTAGTAATCATGCAGTCTCAGGCATTTTTGTAAGAATACAATAAAGACTAAGAAAGCTGGTGTGAGATGGTTGATGACTATGGGAGAAGGCAGAGTATTGAGCGGCGAGTGTCACTGGTCTGGTTATCTTGGAATCCCAGCTGCCTTCCCTCTGATGAGTTCTGTAAGTTAGTCTGGCATTTTCCGGTAAATCCCCTTGTAGGCTAAGGTAGTATGGGTAGGTTTCTGTCATCAAGACCACAAAGAGCTCTGACTAATCCAGGGTCAAGGAGGTTGCCCAATAACTATCCCCAACCTGGGCTTTTGCCTCCCACGTCAACTGTGGGAAGGGGTCCATACCTTCACTTATCATATTTCTTAGGAGAAATGAGGCCCAAAGAATGACCACAATACAGGTTTTGGAATTCTGGCTATCACTGAAATAACAGCACTTTGTTGGTGAATTACTCTTATTTTTGCTATTTAAAACATTTACAGTCTATACCATTTATATCTTGAGATCAGGATCAATGACTCAAGGATTCAATTTATGATGAAAATACTTGTGAACAAAATTCTACCTAAAGTCACAAAGGGCTTTTCATCAACTGAAATACTTTGTACAAAAATACACATGCTACTTAATGATAACATTGATCCATTTTGTTTTTGAAGTAATATTTCATTTGCATATCTTTTTTTTTTTTTTGGAGAAGTTTTTGCTATAGGGTGCATGCGCTCGCCAGAAAGACAGAGAGACAGAAAGTGAGAAATCACTCCCCAGAGTGACCACAATACAGGTTTTGGAATTCTGGCTATCACTGAAATAACAGCACTTTGTTGGTGAATTACTCTTATTTTTGCTATTTAAAACATTTACAGTCTATACCATTTATATCTTGAGATCAGGATCAATGACTCAAGGATTCAATTTATGATGAAAATACTTGTGAACAAAATTCTACCTAAAGTCACAAAGGGCTTTTCATCAACTGAAATACTTTGTACAAAAATACACATGCTACTTAATGATAACATTGATCCATTTTGTTTTTGAAGTAATATTTCATTTGCATATCTTTTTTTTTTTTTTGGAGAAGTTTTTGCTATAGGGTGCATGCGCTCGCCAGAAAGACAGAGAGACAGAAAGTGAGAAATCACTCCCCAGAGGGGACAGCCACTCCACAATCCATTCTCCTCCATTCTCCTCTCAAGATCTTGGGCACACACATGCACACGTGCCCAGCGTGAGTTTAAGCCACTGGGTCTGGGGCTCAAACTATAGTCAACTACATGAGAGTTCAGCAACATAGCCATTACACCAACTGCTGGTCCCTCATTTGCATATCTTAATGATTTTAAATAGCTTCTACATTTTAGATAGTTTATTCATTTTTGAATCAGACTTTGCAAACTTGAAATTTTGAAACAGTTATACATTTTTTTAAAAAATGATGAAAATAGTACAGAGAATTCATATATATCCCTCAGCAGTGTCTCTCTTGTTATTAATTTTTTTATTGCCAGAGAGCACATGCACTCACTAGAGTGAGTAAGAGACAGAAAGCATGACTGAGAGAGAGAGAGAAACCACCCCCAGCAGGGAATGCTCCTACTGAAATCCATCTTCCTCTAGTTCTCCTTTCTGTCAGGATGTGGGGCGTGTCCAGTATGTCTTTCAGGAGGCCAATGCCAGGTTTTGAACCACAGTTAGCTAAGTAAGATTCGGCTCCCAATGGATGGCGCTTACCTCTGTGCTGCAGGGTAGGCCCTGGTTTCCTTATTATGTGGATATGGCATATGTATCACAATTAATGAACCAACATCAATACATTATTGTTAGCTGAAGTCCATACTTAGCTCATTTTATGTAACGTCTAGTCCTGGATCCCGTCTAGAACACTGAATTACTCTTAGTTGTGACCTCTCCTTAGGTTCCCCTTATTTATGACAGTTTAAAACTATACTTTTATTAAGATTATCTACTGGGACCAGCAGTTAGTGTAATGGCTATGTCGCTGGACTCCCACGTAGTTGCCCGCGGTTCGAGTCCCGGACCTGGTGGTTTAAACTCACGCTGGGCACATGTGCGTGCGTGCCCAAGATCCCAAGAGGAGAATGGAGGAGACGGGATTGCAGCATGGCCATCCCCCCTCCGGGGTGATTTCTTGCTTTCTGTCTCTCTGTCTCTGTCTGTCTGGCAAGTGCACACGCCCTATAGCAAAAACCTCTCAAAAAAAAAAAAAAGATTATCTACTAATATGATGAGGATGATGATGTTGCTTTTTAAAAAAGAATTATTTAATTTTATTTATTATTTTAAAATTTATTATTGGATATATATGCTCACCAGAAAGAGACAGAAAAGCGAGAAAGCAAGCCCCCAGGTCCAGGACTTGAACCATGGTCGGCCATGGTTGGCACCTCAACCACCACAGCAATCACTGGCCCTGCTTTTTTTTTTTAAAGCATTATTTAATTTTATTTATTATCATTATTTTTTTTTTGAATTTGTCACAGGGCAGGCACACTCACCAAAGAAAGAGAGAGAGGAAGAGAGAAAGCAAGCCGCCAGGTCCGGTACTTGAACATCAGTCCACCATGTGGGAGTCCACCAGTTTAACCACCATGTCACCTGATGGGTCCCTGATGTTGCTATGTTTAAAGTTTCTACTTTACAAATTTACATTTTTTAATATTTAATCTTTTTTTTTTTTTTTTTTTGATGACAGTGGAGTGTGCACATGCCAGAGAGTGAGAGAAAGTACCCTCTAATGGGGCCTGGTTGTCTGCAATCCCTTTTCCTTCCTTTCTCTATCCTGATCTTGGGCATGTGTGCATGCTCTGGTATGTTGAGGACTGGGATTCAAACCATGGTTAGCCATGTGGGATCCAATTCCCTTGCAGAGCACTTAACTGCTACGTTACTGGGCTGGACCTAAATGTCTAACACTTAAGACGTGAATTGTAGGGCCAGCTCCATGTTGCAAAAGCAAGTTCTGCTCAAAAGAAGCCAGACCCTGCATGGTGACCACGGTTCAGGTCCCTGGCCCAGTCAGCCTTTAATGGGAGGCATGCGCATGAGTGCCCAGGATCCCATGGGGTGGAGGACGGAGGAAGAGGATCGCAGCATGATAAGACCCTGTGGAGGGTGCTCCTCTCTCCCTCTCTCACTCTTTCACGCTCTCATGTGCACACACATGCATTCTATCATGAATTAAAAAAAATTAAAAATGTGAATTAAGTATTATTTCACTAATGTTAATATTATGAATTCTGAACACTTATAAAATATTGGTATTGATACCAGTATTGGGGATGGTCTTAAATAAAAGCTGAATGCCCAGAACAGCAGCCACTAGGATTCAGGGGAACTGGCAGGACCTGGAGAACACGACCACACAGAGGCTAAGGCTTTGGGTGATCAGAACCTCCCAGTACTGGGGTATTGTGCACAGTGGGCAGCTTGTTCTCTGCAGCAGGAACCCCAGGCCCTGGCCATCCGGAAGAGTCCTGCAAGTGTCTTTTACCCCCAGTATCCTTATAGCACTGTGTCCTTTCTCTGTAAACAGCTGGAAGGGGTATGCTTATGTTAGCCCAAGTGGCTTTCCTAGTCTTGCACAGCCAACGTGCTGGGTGACTTTGCCGTGATGATCTGGACTCTGAGTATTGTATCCCAGAGACGTCTTATGTCTTTGTTTTCCCAACACCTTCCTCATCGCTTGGAACACAGTAGAACTCAGGCAAGCCGGTGCTATTATTGGCTCAGCCTAAGTTGAAGGAAGGAATGAAATCAGCCATATTGGCAGGAAGAAGCTGCCTTTCCTCAAAGATTAGGAGCTGATGAGGATTAGGGATTCAGGGAGAGGATGAGGACTAGTCAGTGAGGAAGATGAGCAGGGCACCCTAGCCAACAGTGTGGAGAGGGGGTGAGGAGACTGCTGAGTGGCAGCGCCAGCATGTTTAGCCACGGGAAGGAGACCTGCAGAACTGAACACCTCTGGGACTCTGAGAAGCAAGTATGTTATCAGCATCTAAAAATGATGATTACGTGTTTAATCCCAAGTATGTGGCATTACATCAGCAGCAGAGTGGAGTCTGTTTGACCTTTAAATACATTACAAACTATTGATCTTCCCAGAATTGGCCAAAGCGGTTCACAATAATCGGGCTGCATTTTGTCCATAGTTCATGGCATATTCGAAGTCTCGAAAGCTGACGTGACCATCTGAGTCTTGATCGACCTCCCTGGAAAATGAAACCAAAAATTATATTACATGTTATTTTCATCAGCACTTATCAAGAGTACATTTGAATCTTTCTTTCTTTTGCATGTCTGTGTGAGAGAGAAAAACCTATTTTATCTACTTGAAAGCTAAGACTGATGCTTATATATTTTTCTTACATTGATAATTCCTAAGGTAGGAAGGAAAAGAAGAATATGTATCAAAACCCATAGAAATAAAATACCCAACATACTTAAAGAAATAAAGCTAAATGACACAGTTTGCATGAGAAATGAAAATAAAAAAAAAAGCTCTTTTTCTATTGGTCATCAGAAAAGTCACGAGGTATTTTTCTGTTTTTCTATGCAAAAATGCATCGTGACGTTTCCGACAACCCAATAGCTGTTCTGCACTTAACCTTTCTGTGATACATGCAAAAACATATATGGATCGTGTCACCAGAAATAAGAGAAAAGAAAGTATTAGGAATAAATAAGGACTGAGCACTGACTGTCATCCTGCATAGCGCGTCTATACATTCCTGGCTCCCCGAATCTCTGCGCACGGCTGGCTGGTCCCTTCTACTGATGCAGACACTGAGCTTTGAGGAGGCTTAGCGGTTTCCTCCACTGACCTGAGCTGGCAGTCAACAGCTGTGTAGGAACCCAAACCAAGATCGTCACATTCTAATTCTCTCTACTCTCTTCCACATGGCCTCCCTGCACAAATGGGACATTCCAGAGAGAAGTGATTGTGTTGTAGTTCCCACATGGCTAACCCTAGTTCCAGACGTTTGCACGAGCTTCGGTCGCTAGCTTCAGTCAGGATCTCAGAAGCGCTGTTAAGTCCTCACATGCACCCGATAAACTTTTCTGACTCTTGGGAAGTGTGATGAAGATGTGAGTGTCTGGCTGGTGGGCTGAGGGTGTGGGTGGTCTCAGCAGGATTGTCCCTGTGTGTCTCTAGAACTACTGAGACAGAGGCATTGCTCCAAGAACGGGAAACAGAGATGGCACCCATCCCACGTGGTGAAGACAACACATGTCAGGACAAAATCACAAAATCAGCAACACATCCAAACGGTGACTGGTAAAAAGAGATGCTCATTACAAAGTGCGTCTGACAGGGTAACTGGTGAGTCGTGGTCCCGAGTCCTCTTTTGGGGAGGGGGCAATCTAAAACAGCGCAATACCTGCCTTTTACATAGCTTCTACAGTTGGTGCAAATTATATTTTGTCGAAACAACAAATGGTATCGACCATGACATAGAGCTTTTAAAAGCAAAGGCCGGCCTGAGCAAGAGAACCACTAATCACTGTAATAGTTTTAAAGCAGGCTTTTAAAATATTGAATTCTAAAATAAACTTTCTGAATATTTCATGCCAAAGTCTCAGAAGTCTATAATGGTTCTGGATAGAGTGATGATCATTTTTCATTCTTTTGAAGTGGAGAAAAATCCCTACTTCTCTGCCCCAGGGCAAAACCATGTTGCAGTGTGTTAGTATAAAATGACTACAGACTGCAGAGGCCATTATTCTTGCTACTTCTTTTGGTAAAATATACATGATTTCATGCTATAAAGGACCAAAAGCGTAATGTCAGATCTCTTCTAAGGGATTAGAAATAATCAGCATCACATGCTCCTGACTACAGACTATAAATCACTCTTTTTATTAAATTAGATAATTGAAGATTCTTAATATTGCCTAAGTATTTTTTTTCCCAAGGAATTGGATTAGATAAGTGGTCTTTTCTTCTTTTCACTCTGAACTGGTATGGTTGAACTATAAATCTTAGAGGGTGAGTTAAATGGATAACTTAGAAAAATGATGTTCAGAATAAACTACTTCTGATAACACTGTCGTTTGTGTGTGTTTATTCACTTACTGAGACACTGAATGCTTGCACAGAAGGAAATCTGTTTGCCAGGTTTTCTCAGTCAATAACTGTCATTATGATCGTGTTAGCTTCTCATGTTTCTTACCGCCTTTGCCAAAGTTGCCCATCGTAAAATGGGCACAGTATAACCAAGAAGTGCTAAAGGGGGAAAGTTTATTTGTAAGGTTTGGAGTGGCCTTTTATGTACATGACGAACAAAGGGGTACCATTTTTACATGTAGGAGAGACCTGGTAAAATACCAATGTCTCTGACTTTTCTTCTGCAGCACGTGTATACAAGCAGAGCCAGTCACCTCCAGGAGAGTAAAGAGGAAATTCAAGTTTCGGGGCTATAATTCTACAAGTTAAAATATACTGTTTCTCACTGCAGACAGATCACTCTGAAGAAGGAAGATTTCACAGCACCCACTCTCAAGTCACTGTGTGACAGAAGAACAGATGTGGCTGGTGGGAAGAGCTGGTCATGTGCCGAGGAGATGAGGGAAACAGCATTAGGTCAAAGGAAAGCTTTGTACAATGCTGGGCTGGGTCCATTTTACTGATAGACACTGACGTTTTGTTGATTGGTTTCATTTTAATTTTTGCTATAGTGCACGTATGTTCACCAGAGAGAAACAGAAAGAGAGGGGAAAGTGAGAACTTGCCCCGTGGGGTGCTGGCCACCTCACAATCCCTTCTCCATTATCCTCTCAGGATTTGGAGCATGTACACACATGTGCCCAGCATGATTTCAAGCCATCAGATCCGGAACTTGAACCATGCAGCCATGCAACCATGATCCAGCACCTTAACCTCCACCCCACCTGCTGGCCCAGGACACTGAACTTTAAGGAGGGTCGGCAGTTTTCTCACTGTTAACCCTCACAAACACCCAAATACACTTTTCTGACAACTCTTGTGGCAGTGCCTTGCGGCTCTGAATCTATTATAAAATGTGATGTCTCAGTGTCATCCCCACACATTCTCAAATATTCTACCTCCCTTCACCCCAACTGGGAAGAAACTCTAGAGACAAGAACCTTCTTGTTTGCCTCTGTGTCCCCACCTCTCAGCCCATAGCAGGTGAAGAACATCTGTTGAGTGAATGAATTTGTGAAATAAACAAATCTGACGATATTATGGAAAATCTGTTACTTCCTAGGAGGTCCTGGGGGACTAAAGAGAGAGACTATATTATCACTGTCCTTACAGAGTCTTAAAAACTGACTAGAGGGACCAGCAGTTGGCATAATGGCTATGACACTAAAATCCCATGTAGTCAATCGCGACTTGAGTCTTGGACCCAGTGGCTTAAACTCATGCCCAGTGTGTGTGTGTGCGTGCCCAAGATCCTGAGAGGAGAATGGAGGAGAAGGGATTGTGGTGTGGCCATCCCCCCCCTGGGGGGTGGTTTCATGCTGTCTCTGTCTCTGGTGAGCACATGTGCCCTGTAGCAAAAACCTCTTAAAAAACTCCCCAAAACAATGAACAAACAAACAAACAAACGGGCCAGAGAAATAAAATGTATAGAAGAAGCCACTTCAGAACCACCTGGAAGCTCTGGATCCATATTAAGTCAATTACAGTCTCTACGCTCATCCATATTCTCCAAACACAGACTAGGTATGGGAGAGACCTCTGGAGAGGCAAACTTTGAAATACGAGACTCTTAAGTGGGGCCATAGCAGTAAGGAATCCTTTGAATGTCGAGCTGAGCTGAGCTGAGCTGAGCTGAGCTGAGCTGAGCTGAGCTGAGCTGAGCTGAGCTGAGTGGTTTAGCGATAAAAAGCAGGAAAGAGTGAACCAAAGCAGAACACTAGAGATGTCTGACTTCAACTTACCCTGTAGTCACAGGGCAGTTAAGTAGACACACGAGTATAGATACACATGCATACACAAACTTCTATTTCAGAGCTGGCTTCTCAAAGGAACGAATAGTTACACAGGTGTCCAAGAGTGAAATAAATCACTATTAACAGTAATAATGCTATTTAGACCTGGTGCTTAGAAATGCGGGTCTTGTTAAATACAAGGCTTTTTGGGATGTGTTTGCGTTTTGAGATGCCAAGGGGAGACCTGGAATTGATTCTGGGGAGAGGGACCTGAGAGAGCTGAAGTACTCTGTACAACAGTATGAACAATTTAGGACCATCTGGAAGGAAGGGATGACAGGCAAGAGAAGAAAGGGTACAGGGAACAGGCGCCGCTCTGTGAGAGGTGCCATGGAAGTCCCCAGCGCTGCAGTGATCAAAAGTCCTCTGATTAACTGCTACATTTACCATGTGCTTCACTGTTTGTACAGCTTGTTACGTCCCCTTCCTGATCTTCACTCAGGAGTGCCCTGGGAATGCAGCGGGGAGGCTGGTGAGTTTGGGGGCATCCATGCTAAGGGCTGAGGATAGAGTTGGGAGATGAGTTCTGTCTGAGTGCGCACAGTCAAAGACCAGTAAAGCAAGTGGGGACTGGTTAGATGATTCAGAGACTGAATTAATTCAGAGAAAGGAGAACCAGTGCCAGAATGTGTGAGGATCTTGGAAAGTGCTTCGTAATCCCACAGTGTGTGTATGTGGTGGGGAATCCAGGCAATACTCTCTGGACCTGGAAGTGCATGAAGACCTGGGTTGACACTGGGATACACTGAGAATTTTCAGTGGGACTAGAATCAGTCCTTTCAGTTGAATTCTGACAGTTTTCTTATCTGTTAAGGTACACCATTTTCTGATTCATCATGTTAAAAATGGGTATAATTGCTTTCATAAGCATGAACCCTAACACTGTTCTCTTTTATGTCTTGATTTGTTAAGCAAGATTTGTTCTCTGCTTTCAGTGATGCTATAGGAGCCCGGGCTAGATGCTTCCCTGAAATCGACAGGGTGTTCTGTTTTGAGTTTTATTTATGTCCTCCACAACTGAGAGAGACAGCACCCTAACAGGGTCTCAATCTGTGATCC
This sequence comes from Tupaia belangeri chinensis, assembly GCF_000334495.1. Taxonomy (NCBI): domain Eukaryota; kingdom Metazoa; phylum Chordata; class Mammalia; order Scandentia; family Tupaiidae; genus Tupaia; species Tupaia belangeri. The sequence goes on along the minus strand of NW_006160082.1, from coordinate 1,684,555 downwards.
CTGCCCAGCCTCAGCCAACCTGGATGGAAGGTATGATCATGCTTGGTGAGCGCAGGGAGGTCTCTGAACATGAACCCAGCTAGAACCTTCCCATGTGAGTCAGCCTCTCAGTGTGCTTGTTGTTTTACCACTGTGCCACCATCCAGCCCCATATATTTTTCTTAATTTGAAAAATATGTAAATAGTGAGTGTTTTTCATAAGCAGTAAATATTTCCTGTACAAAAATATTTACATCATGACAATTCTTAGAAGGTTATGAAAGCGGTTATCTGTTGGAAAATGGTTTCATTCTAAAAATCTTTGAGGGATTCCCATGGTTAAGTCTCTAGAGCCAGATTTTAGCCTGGAGTGCCTTTTTTTTTTTTATTCAAATTACTTTTTTTAAAAAAAAAAAAGGAAGGAAAGAAACAAGGAAGAAATGGTCTAATTGACTGCATTATATTAAAACAATGGACTATTCTAAAATGATAGACTATGAAAGTAACGTGTTACAGTGGAAACACGAATATGAACTTGTGTGTGCATCAGGTTTGCAGTCTCATAAATACCTATGTTCTTCTGGGCAGAAGTTGAAGGCGACACTGAACAGAAACTGGTCTTAAGACAACAGTAGAGTTACCGGTAATTAAACTATTTTTAGTATTATTGATATCTTTCCCAAGTGAAGATATATTTTCTTTCTTTTTAGTCTGAATTTCCCAAACAAATGGACTTATTTCATGTTGTATAAATCCTGAACACTAGGGTAGTTTTTCAAGCTCAGCACAGTGACATTTGGGACTGGATACTGTTGTCACTGCAGAGAGGGCACAGTCCCGTGCATTGTGGGGTATCAGCAGCATCCCTGGCCTCTACCCACT
>NW_006160082.1:1680953-1683682 GCF_000334495.1 Tupaia belangeri chinensis | reverse complement strand
CACCCCCCCCAGGTTGTGACAGCCAAAACAAGTCTCCAGAAATTGCCAGTGTTCCCTGGAGGACAGAGTCATTCTAGGTTAAGAACCACTGAGTCAGAAGAACCATAATTTGAGGCCATCCTTTGGAACATTCCAGCTAACACTACTCTTTCTAAAATAATTAAAGACTTTTTATCAAACAAGTGATTTCAGGGTCAGCTGAGGCGGACGTTTCTCAGATGGATTATACAGGCAATTGCCCGAACACCCATGTCTGACTCACACTAAGGTTTAAACCAGGCTGAGGGAAGACCCTCAACTCAAGAAGCAAGCTCTTGCTGGCAATAGCAGGGCCAGTGCCAGACGTGTCTGTGTTCCCAGCAAATGCGCTGACAGACAGTCATTATCTTCCAGTCACTGCGATAGTCATATGGGGTTTGAAAGTTGGCACTATATTTGATTCACCTGAAACATGAATGAGAAATACAATGTGGAGGTAACAAGTTAAATGAGAAAAGTTTTCTTAGCAAAAATTTTGGGGTGGAGAAAAGGGAGGGAGGAGCTCTTTGTCTTTGATTCTTTGTGGAATAATTTAAACTCAAGTCAAAACTGCCATTACATTAGGGACAAAGCTGTCATACTGACTGAACAGTCAGAGTAAAAATTACCCTCCAAGCAAGGAGCCCCTGCTGGGGATGAGAGGCCCCGCCAATTGAAGATGCAATGATGACAGCTTCTCCTGCGAGCAGCCTTCTCTTCTGAGGAACCTGCTGATTCTTTCTACTGGCGAGCTTGCCTCTTTGTTGATGAGAGTCCTGCAGGGCTCTACAGCAATTCAGCTGGTAATGTGTTTATTAATTTTACCTTTTTAAAGATGTGTGTTAAGAAAAGCCACTCAGATAAGCAGGCAAGATTAAAAGGATATGCAGATGGCTTCTGGTCTTTTCCAGCACCTACATGACTGCGCCGGACGCCTTCCCTTTGGTGTGTCTTGGACTCCCTCTGTGCCCACCCCGCACAATCTGCCCCTCTTGCACTCCACCGCTGGGAGTGCCTCACCTCACTGCACTCTGCACCAGGTCTCTTTTGCCATTTTTGCTTTTTTGTTTGTTTTTGGGTTTTGCCACATAGAGACAGAGAGAGGGAGAGGGGAAAAGCACTCCTCGATGGGGTGTGATCATGCCACAATCCATTCTCTATGCCATCAGAATTTGGGGCATGCATGCACATGTGCCCACTGTGTTTTCCAAGCCACTGGGGACAGAATTCAGTCCACTAGCTTGGCCATGTGGGATCTGGCATCCTTAATCATCGGGCCACAGGGTACTTGCCTGGGACTGCTCTGACCCCTGGGTGCTGTATACACATGCTCAGCGCATGCACACGCACACATACACATGCACAATCTGGAAGTATGAAAAAACAAGGAGTTAAGACCCCATAAGACAAACCTAGACCACGAAGGCAATAGGACCCAGCTTTCTTTACCTTTCCCTCAGTTAGACAGCCCTGAGGCCATTCTTTTGGTTCATTAGATGTTATGGTGGAATTAAGCTCCATTCAACGGCAGCAGGAATGAACCTGATGAGAAACGCTTGCACGAGCTTTCTCTTATTCTCTGTTTCACGACAGTCTGCACACAAGCCCTCATCTCAAATTCTGCCTTCAAAAAGCATCCAAACTAAGACACAGTGGAAAGTTTATTTCTAGAGATGAAGCTCGCACAGAGCATTTAAATTGCCACCAGCAATAATAGCACGTCACATCAGATTCTCATTCAGGTAAAAGGGATCTCACTACTTGAAATAGATCAGAGTGCTCTTCTATTCACAAAATGCTTTATAAAGCAAATTAAATATTGCCTTTACAAAGAGCTCTGAAGTTTGGAGTTTCAGGCGGTTGAAATGCCAGAGTTAACCAGGAAAACCTAACAGCAGTCTTCTCTTTACTGTCTAATACACATGTCTTATTGAATAATATTTAGTCTGTTGACAATAAATAGTATTATTAGATTTAGGTGTTCCTTCAGTGTGAGAGGAATATATTCCTGAATATAAGACCCTTACGGGATACTTTTGGATGCAACAGGACAGCTATGAACTGGCAGTGAGAAGTTAGTGGACTGGGCTACTGAGGAGGAACCGTGAAGCATAAAAGGACGTCCAGATCAGACCAGGAGTGAAAAATGACACAAACTGGCAAAACTTGGATGTCGTTAGCACCGGGCTTAGCCTACTAGATCAGCGATGCAGTGGAGGTTCCTCCCCTGCTACACACATCCTACCTATCTGTGCTACATGCCACTGGGTGGGCTGGGTCTGACAGATCCTGGTTCCAAGCTCCGTAAGTGGGGTCTGACCAGCTAAACCAACCACCGTAATTCCACCTTCCCTTACCACAGTGATGGGTTCAGGATTGGCGGCTCAGACCAATCAGTCCATGGCGTTCTTCTCCTGGCTAGTACTGATCAGTAAAGAGTTGGTTCAAACATAACGGAGTCTAAGAATTTTGTTTGCAAGCTGAGAAAGGGAAGGCTCTTTCGATATGGACATCTGGGATGCAGAGGTGAGGCCTGGTATTGCAACAGACTTTTCCGACCACAGGGGGCAGTCTCTACACCACCACTGATCCAATGGCACTTTGGTCTAATAATGTGTGCATGAGCTTGTGAGTGTTAATTATTAGCCTGAGAAAGAAGTATACACAGTACTCCCTGATAGTGAGGGAAAGGGTCAGTAGGAGTCTAATCA
>NW_006160082.1:1680632-1680845 GCF_000334495.1 Tupaia belangeri chinensis | reverse complement strand
CAGAGAGAGACAGAGAGACAGAAAGCGAGAAATCACCCCCCAGGGGGGATGGCCACGCTGCAATCCCTTCTCCTCCATTCTCCTCTCAGGATCTTGGGCACGCACGCATATGCGACTGGCATGAGTTTAAGCCACAGGGTCCGGACTCGAACTGCAGTCGACTACATGGGAGTCCAGCGACATAGCCATTATGCCAACTGCTGGTCCCTTGAG
>NW_006160082.1:1648164-1680608 GCF_000334495.1 Tupaia belangeri chinensis | reverse complement strand
TTAAAGCAGTGTGAAAGGGATTTCTCGCTACCTGAAAAAGGAAAGTACCCTAACATACCAGGGATTACATCTAAATCCCTTCTAAACCTTACAGTATCTGGAACTTGGTAGGCAGACAAGAGGTATTTAATAAACTTAATATTTTTGAAGGGGTTAGTCCGTTTTTAAAGAAACCCCCAAACAATGCAGATTTCTCCTTAGATGCTATCCCAAGATTCTGGACTATGCTCAGTTCTGCATTTTAAAGAAGTAACTTGCTTTCTGTGCCCAACAAATACCTGTTTACGGTGCCTTGACAGTGATTCTTACAGAGCTGAGAAGGTATTGGTGGGACCCAGATGTATTATTTCCCCCTAAAGAGTGACAGAATAGATCCTGCAGCCCAAGGAAAAAGGAAAAATGGATGTGAAATGCAGTCACAGCTGGCAAAAGTGACTAACCATAAATAATGACTCACTTTTTCCTATTTACTAAGTGTTGAGAATGAGGAGCCTTATTTAAAGCTAGAAATATTTTAAAAGGAGGAAAGAATGTAATTTCGATTTGCCTGATGATTGACTACTTGCGGAAATGTGGATAAATGCAATCAACACACAGCCCAGAGGCTCATTTCTGGCAAATAGCTTGATATTCCTTCTCTATCAAGTGTTTTAGCAGAGCTACTAATAAATAGTGATATGGTCTCCTTTCCCAGCTTGATTTTCTGGAAGAGAAAAATGCAATGTAAGATAATAGCACAGACCAAGCCATTTTGAGAATAAAGAACAAAAGCAAAAGTGAGCATCTCTGAATTCATCTTTTACAATCTGTTTCCTGCACTTGTGGGTCACCAGGTCTTCCATTCGCCACTCACGTCAACCCGCGTATCTACCGTGGGCCTGCTCTGAGCATGGTGGGGATGCAGTGTGGCTAATCAAACCATACCTGAAGCTGCCTGAGCCAAGACTTTTTTTTTTTTTGAGAGGTTTTTGCTAGAGAGCGCATGTGCTTGCTAGAAAGACAGAGAGAGACAGAGAGACAGAAAGCGAGAAATCACCCCCCAGGGGGGATGGCCACGCTGCAATCCCTTCTCCTCCATTCTCCTCTCAGGATCTTGGGCACGCACGCACATGCGACTGGCATGAGTTTAAGCCACAGGGTCCGGACTCGAACTGCAGTCGACTACATGGGAGTCCAGCGACATAGCCATTATGCCAACTGCTGGTCCCTTGAGTCAAGACTCTTAGTCACTGATCCAGCAAATAACCTTCCCGTGTTGTTTAAAGCAGTCTGAAAGGGATTTCTCGCTACCTGAAAAATGAAAGTACCCTAACATACCAGGGATTACATCTAAATCCCTTCTAAACCTTACAGTATCTGGAACTTGGTAGGCAGACAAGAGGTATTTAATAAACTTAATATTTTTGAAGGGGTTAGTCCGTTTTTAAAGAAACCCCCAAACAATGCAGATTTCTCCTTAGATGCTATCCCAAGATTCTGGACTATGCTCAGTTCTGCATTTTAAAGAAGTAACTTGCTTTCTGTGCCCAACAAATACCTGTTTACGGTGCCTTGACAGTGATTCTTACAGAGCTGAGAAGGTATTGGTGGGACCCAGATGTATTATTTCCCCCTAAAGAGTGACAGAATAGATCCTGCAGCCCAAGGAAAAAGGAAAAATGGATGTGAAATGCAGTCACAGCTGGCAAAAGTGACTAACCATAAATAATGACTCACTTTTTCCTATTTACTAAGTGTTGAGAATGAGGAGCCTTATTTAAAGCTAGAAATATTTTAAAAGGAGGAAAGAATGTAATTTCGATTTGCCTGATGATTGACTACTTGCGGAAATGTGGATAAATGCAATCAACACACAGCCCAGAGGCTCATTTCTGGCAAATAGCTTGATATTCCTTCTCTATCAAGTGTTTTAGCAGAGCTACTAATAAATAGTGATATGGTCTCCTTTCCCAGCTTGATTTTCTGGAAGAGAAAAATGCAATGTAAGATAATAGCACAGACCAAGCCATTTTGAGAATAAAGAACAAAAGCAAAAGTGAGCATCTCTGAATTCATCTTTTACAATCTGTTTCCTGCACTTGTGGGTCACCAGGTCTTCCATTCGCCACTCACGTCAACCCGCGTATCTACCGTGGGCCTGCTCTGAGCATGGTGGGGATGCAGTGTGGTCCAGCAGAAACCACCAGGAGGGAGCTCTCGTCTCAGCCCGGTGGGACTTCATGACCTTGGCCAAGTTTCTCAGCTGCTATGAATTTCCAGCTCCTCACTTGTTGAGTGGAATGGTGGGGCTAGCTGATTGCTAAGATTTGATCTGGTTCTAAATTTTCATGAATCTAAGCTGGATCTTAGTTATACAGCTAGTGTCCTCGCATACAGAAAAATGCAACACAACTCCTATTAGCCATTTTTAGCTTTTTTTCTTTTTTCATTTTTTTTTTTAAGTAGTATAAGCTTTGGACCTTGCAAACAGTTATAAGGAACCATAAACATATGGAAATGGAAATGGGCAGAATAAGAGATCCTGCCTTCACCAGTGTGAAATATGAATGGAGGAAAACACATTTCTATTTCAAATATGTAATCACTTCAGCTGAGATATCCAGTATGATCTTAAACTTGATTATGAGATAAAAGAAATGGGACAGAGATGGCAATCATTTAATCTCTTAAGAACAGCTATTCTGAAGAGCTTTTCACTCTGTGCTCAATAGATTTCTAGCAGGTTATGATCTGGCTAGAAAGAAAGCATAATGATGAGGAAAATTATGTTTTCAATAACACATGCTTTTACAGTACAAGTCCTTCCACAATGGAGGCAATAAAATGAACTCTGACCACTTTAACAGATGGCGTAATGGCTCAGTGCACAGATGTGGCCTCTCCAAAAGCAACAAGTTCATATCCTTGACTGCAGGTTTAGGAATGACTGAACCTTCAAGTGTAATGTAGGAAAGAGGACATACTTCCAGACAAGAAAGCTGAGTATTAGTGGGTTCAGAGGCCTGGAGAGATGGGCTGAAAGAATAAGGCTTAATGAGCTTCCTTTTGCTAATACAATAAATAGAGTTGAAGTTGAAATGTGAACTATAAACATCCAACCACTTGTAAATGCCCTGCTAATAATATTGTTAGCTGCTGTTTAGTAGGAACTTTGCTTTTTAGATAAAGCATGCTTTCTGGGCCAGTGGGTGGTGTGGTAGTTAAGGCACAGAACTCCCACATGGCTGACTGAGGTTCGAGCCCCAGACCGGATGGTTTGAAAATCATGCCAGGTGCATATGCATGCATGCCTGAAATGCTGAGGGAAGAATGAAGGAGAAGGAATTGTGGAGTGGCCATCTCCTGGGGCATGATTTCTCACTTTCCTTCTCTCTGTTTTTCTCTGTCTCTTTCTAGTGAGAGTATGTGCCCCATGGCAAAACCTAAAAAAGAGGGGGAACAGCTGGTGGTATAGTGGTTAAGGCGCTGGACTCCCACATGGTCAACCATGGTCTGAGTCCCAGACTCGGAGGCTGGCTTTCTCACTCTCTCTCTTTCATCTCTCATCTCTTTCTGGTGAGCGCATGTGCCCTATAGCAAATTAGTAATAGAAATAAGTAAAATTAAATAATTTTTTTTTTAAAAAGAAAGAAAAAGAAAAAAACAACATACTTCCTTGAATTCAGAAAACATTAATTGCCAAATAATGTTGATTTTCTCTGATAGTATATAATGTGTTTAAGTAGAATATATTTTTAATAGTATGTGATAGAGGAATTGTAGTGTTTGTTGCTCAGTTACTTCTTGTTTTTGAAAGGCAATTTGACAAATTACCTAGAAAAAAAATGCATGAAATTCAGAATACTAAAAAAAGATATCAAACAAAACATAAATCCTCAATAATTAAAACAGTGTGATTATGACTTAGGAATCAAAGAACAGTGTTCAAAAATATGTATACATGGAAATTCAGCAAAGATCAAATGAGGCATTTCAAACTGGTGGGGATGAAACAGGCTGGTAGGAAAAGAAGCTAGAATAATCGGCTACCCATTTTAGAAGGAGTGGAGTTTGACTCCATGGCAGATCCTGCTCTAAGTTCAACAAAATTACTTCCCTCTTTTCCAAGGAACATGGCTAGACTACATCTCCCAGCCTCCCTTGCAATGAGGAGCAACTGGGAGTTCTGGCAATGGAATGCTAATAATATAATGATATAGAAACAATTAATCCATGGCTTAATCTAATTAAAAGCATAACATTTCAATACAGTGTATAGGACTTTATAGTCACCCTACGGACTGTGACAGGCTGTCAGGCTGTGACATAGCCAAATCCTGAAAGATGTTCTTGTTCTGTGTGGGCAAAGACTTAGCAGTAATCCAAGTGACTTACTCTATATATCTCAGTTTTAGGAAAATTATTTTTAAATTCTATGAAGTCAGTTTTTCTTTATTAAATGACAAAGTAAGAATTTATAAAATTAAGGTTTCTAGAGTTTCTGTACTTTAAAGTAATCCATTTGAGAAAATAAGATTTTTCATTTCAGCCCATTTCTCATTGATATGCATCACTGAGCCAATAGAAAATTTGGCCTTAGTTCAGCATAAGTATAATAAATTATTTATGCTTTCATTACAACATTTAAAACCTCCAGGTCTTTGGACAATAATAAACAACATAAAAATTGAATAACATTTCATAATGAAACAATTCCCTCAAATTATTAGAAGCACTCTATTAATAAAGTCCATCCATGGTCAAAAATCACACCGAACGGAATGATCATAAAGGGCTCTTAACAAGAGCATTTCAGTCTAAAGAGATGAAGGTTCAGAGGGCATATACAAGTCTTTAGAGAATTATGAAATGCACAGAGAGTGTGAACATGGCCAAGTCAATCAAGTCCTAGTATAAAACGGCGGCACTCCACGTTCAAGTTCAGAGAGAACACTGAGGACTGAAACCTGGATGGGCTTCTTCATGTAACCACTCAAATATTCCTGCAGTAATTCTCAAAGTTGGTGTGGAGATGGATGGAGAAAAGGGAATGAACCCCAAGGGAGATCTCGCAAACAGCATATGATGTCCTCATATCCACGCCCTGATAGCCCCCTCCCGCCTGCCCCCACGAAGCATTACTCAGGGGTGGAGGGACCACTGTGCTGAAGCTGGTGTGGCATCTGTCTTTGCGGGAGGGGAAGAAGAGTCCTCTAGGGTGGTAGGCTCCTCAGGGGTTTCAATAAACCACTAAGGGATACCAGAGATGCTGGGGGGCTATTCCTGGCCTTGGGAAGGAACTGCGCTCCCATAAATTGCCACACTAACACTGATTTCAGGGATTCAAATGACTGGCCCGATCCAGCCTGACATTTTCTGCCCATTATCTAGTTTCTCCTGCCTCCAGGCAGGGCCACATCATTGATTACCCAGCATTTCAGCCACTAAAAAAGATCACGCTCATCATTAAAGACATTAAGTGTTGATCTGTGCTGGCTAAGTGACTTAAGAGGTTCGTGCCCTTCTAGTAACAACTCAGAAAAGCTATTTCAGGATATTTATTAAACAAATTAAGTATTTACATTATGCTCAGGCACAGAGGCACAGTCACTGAGTGTGTAAAATGAAACCCAAAGAACTGATATTGTGGAAATTCTGCCTTTTTGTTTCCTAGAAGTGGGTCTGAGGAGACTCCACATGTTTGGAAGAGAGTCAGCATTGGGTAAAGTGTTCTCCCCCCACCCCCATCAATGGCATCCCAGTGGTCCCTACCTGAAAGATCTCCCTGCTCCCCGACTTCCTTCTAGGGTACAACAGGCTGCTTCTTGGTGAAGGATGATTAAAGACTGGAGAGGCAATTTAGGAAATCTCTCTCAAAGCCTAAAGACTAAAGGAAACGGGTACATTTCCCCTCCATACTTTCGTAACAATGAAAGTTTGTAGTGCCATAATAATCGTGGATCTGACCTAAAGTATTTTTTTCAGCCTATGGTACATACTACACTAAAGGCACCCACTCATGAATGTCGAATAAGTTATAATGATTATTATTTTTATAAAAGTGCAAGAGAGACAGAGACAGAGAGACAGCATCGCTGACAGAATGCTGCAGCTACAATCTACCCCCAGCTTCAGCCAGCTCTGGATTATGAGCAACAGGGTTGCACATGGAATTAGGGGTGTCAATCTTAAAACAGGAGATTATTCTGGATTATCTGGGTGGTCCAATATAATTTTTGAAAATGGAAGAGGGAAGAGAAGAGTTAGGAAGAGATCTGGAGATGTTAGGTGACTAGCTTTGAAGATGGAAGGCAGGGCCAGAAACCAGGGGATTGAGACAGTGTCCAGAGCAGGAAAAGGTAAGGAAACAGATTCCCCTCAGAGCCTCCAGAAGGAGCGGCCCTGGTGACACTGACTTTAGCACCCTCAACAGGGCTTGACACGACGATCCAGCCCAAGCATCAGCCCGCCTAGATCAATGGCACACATGTGCCCAGTGTACTCGGGGAGGTCTCTGGACATGGATCTGGAACCTTCCTATGCAGGTCAGCCTTGCAGAGCATGCCCAACTGCTTCCCGTTTAGATTTCTAACCTTAGAACTGCAAGATAATACTGTTTTACGCCTCTTAACTCTGTGGATTTTTGTCACAGCAGCCACTGGAAACTAATACGGGAGGCAATCTCATGCATTTGGATATCTAAGTTTTACCAGCCTTAGACACAAAAAATACAGACATTTGGAAGTATTTGTCCATAGCCACTCTCCTTACAAGTTATATGATCTTTAATAAACTATTTTACCTTTTGTGACCTCAGTTTTATTGTATATGAAAACAAAATATATTTGAAATTGGTTCCAGTTCCAAATTTCTGAGTTTATAAGTTTGGAAAGGAACAAATATGCTTTTCACTTGATTAATATCAGAAAATGAAAGCTGGAGGGGTGATTTCACTTTTTTTTTTTTTTGAGAAGTTTTTTTCGCTATAGGGCACGTGCGCTCGCCAGACAGACAGAGAGAGAGAGACATAGAGACAGAAAGCGAGAAATCACCCCCCCAGAGGGGATGGTCACGCCGCAATCCCTTCTCCTCCATTCTCCTCTCAGGATCTTGGGCACGCATGCACACGCGCCTGGCGTGAGTTTTAAGCCACCGGGTCCGGGATGCAAACCGCGGTCGACTACGTGGGAGTCCAGCGACATAGCCATTACGTTAACTGCTAGTTCCCGGATTATTTCACTTTTTAAAAAGTATCCCCAAACATAAAATAATGTGGAAATAAATACCTGAATAAGAAATATGTTCGATTTATTTTGTTGAAAGAAAACAACAAAATTCCTTTGAGACATGTAAAGGCATATTTGAGAATGTGGAGGGACAGGCCATATGTGTATTCCTGGATAGCAAGACTAGACATTGTAAAGATGCCAAATTCTTCCCAATTAATGTATAGGTGGAATACAATTTTCATCAAAACCCCAAAGGGAGGTATTTGGAACTTCACAAAAATGATTCTGTCATTCATCTGGAAAATAAACAGGCAAGAAGAGCTAAGAACAACTTGAAAACAAGAAAATACCAGGTTTTAGAGCATGTTATAAGAACTGCAGGGAAAAAAATGTACATCCCTGGAGTAAGAGTAAGGATGCCAAAGGGATAGAATAGACGGCTTGGAAAGGTCCCCTCATATGTTAAAAAACTCAGTAAAGTAGGACCAGCAGATGGTATAATGGTTACGTCATTGGACTCCCACGTAGTGAACCATGGTTCAAGTCTTGGACCCAGTGGCTTAAAACTCATACCATGCACATGAGTGTGTGTACCCAAAATCCAGACAGGAGAAGGGATTGCAGTGTGGCCATGCCCCCAGGGAGTGATATCTTGCTTTCTGTCTCTCTTTCTCTGTCTCTCTGGTGAGTACACGTGCCCTATAGTAAAAATCTCTATAAAACAAAAAAAAACTCAGTAAGGTATATGCTAATGAAGAAGTTATATATTAATGGGCATTATTTAACAAATGATCATGGAAAAACTAGCTAGCTGTTTGAAAACAAGGATGTTTAGGGGGACAATGGTGGTACAGAAGAAAACAACTGGAGCCACATGGGCAAAGTCCTGGGTTTGCATCCCAGGAGCTCCATGCGTGCACCAGGTGTGTGTGTGCTTGTGTCTGGGCTGACTGGGGTGAGTCATGGCGTGAAAACCCTGGTGGGGATACCCATATTGCTTTCATTGAATGAATAAACTGTCTTAAAATGTTTAGATCATTGGGAACCAGCAGTTAGCGTAATGGCTATGTCACTGGACTCCCACGTAGTTGACCGCAGTTTGCGTCCCGGACCCGGTGGCTTAGAACTCACGCCGGGTGCGTGTGCGTGCGTGCCCAAGATCCCAAGAGGAGAATGGAGGAGAAGGGATTGCAGCGTGACCATCCCCCCTGGGGGGTGATTTCTCGCTTTCTGTCTCTCTGTCTCTCTCTGTCTGGTGAGTGCATGCGCCCTATAGTGAAAACCTCTCCAAAAAAAAAAAGTTTAGATCATTACCCCATGATATATATGAAATAAATTTCAAATATATTAAAGTGCCAAATAGTCTTCAAATTCAAACCAACTAAAAAATGGAAGTGAGTGTTAACTTGACATCCGGATAAGAAAAAATTTCTTAGTATAAAAGCAATGGAAGGAATTATATAGGAAAAGATTATAGATTTGAATACACGTAAACTTAAAATGTGTACACTTCAAAAAACATCACAAAAATAAAAGGGAAATGATGAATGGGAATGACTATTGTAATAAAAATATAAATAGGCAGATGTCAAGAGAAAATGGGGACATACCATGAATAGATAATTCACAGAAAAGGGAATGGAACTCACTAAGAACTATAGGAAAATGTTTAATATTACTAGCAATCAGTGAAATGAAACAAACTGAAACATTATTTTCACTTATGTGATTAGCAAAGATTTGTGAAAGAAATACCATTATATCATTGGTGAAAAAATAGTGAGAAGGGCACATATTGCTGGAGTGGTGAGATTTGTCAAATAGGTAATTGGGTAAGAAGTGACGGAGATAAAGATGTGAGAAATCACCCCCCGGGAATGGCCATGCTGCAATCCTGTCTCCTTCATTTTTCTCCCAGGATTTTGGGCATGCACACACACACACCCAAGGTGAGTTTTAAGCCGACGGGTCTAGGACTTGAACCACAGTCGACTACGTGGGAGGCTAGCGACGTAACCATTACACCATTTGCTGGTCCCAACATCTTTAACTTTAGTTCATTGTTTTCTACAATGGTATTCTGACATCAAAGAACTTCTCCCACATGGGACTAGCAGTTAGCGTAATGGCTATGTTGTTGGCCTCCCATGTAGCCAACTGCAGTTCGAGTCCTGGACTCAGTGGTTTAAACTCACTCCAGGCACATGTGCGTGTGTGCCCAAGCTACTGAGAGGAGAATGGAGAAGAAGGGATTGTGGCATGGCCATCCCCCTTGGGGGGTGATTTCTTGCTTTCTGTCTCTTTGTCTCTGTCTTTCTGGCGAGTGCACGCGCCCTATAGCAAAAAAAAAAAAAAAAAAAGGAAAGAAAGAAAAGAAAGAAAAGAAAAAGAACTTCTCCCATGGAAAAAAACTTAAAAGTGTAGACAAATAGGTTGATTGTGGGGTTACTTATAAAGTGAAAACAGCCAAACAACTGAAAAGCATGGTATTTAAAACTCACTTATCTTAACAGAAACTTGGAGAGAACCAGGAAAGAATAACTACCCAAATATTCGAGCAATTATCTTTGGTGTGGTAGAAATACAGCAGTTGTGTCTTTTCTTTCTCATACCGTTCTCTCTTTCTGAAATATTCTGTAAGGAACATTTGTTACTTAAAGCAGATCTCCACTCCCCCTCCCATACAGACAGACAGACACACACACGCACACAGACAGACACACACACGCACACACACACACACACACGCGCGCGCGCACAGAGCAAACACCCACACCGTCAGCACACACACAACTGCATTGCCTCTGTTTTCTCAGTCTCCCACTGTGCACACTTGACAGCAGAGGGAAAATTCATGTTTGATAGAATCACCGAGAGAGCAATGGCCAACAAAGGAAAAACACTCAGCGCTTAGACGGCTTACATAATATGAGTTTATAAGAAAGGAATGAAAGAAAAGACATTATGGACAGAACTTTTAAAGACACCACTGCGTTTGCCTCTGCAGAGAGAGCGCAGCGCCAGGGCGCCCGGTGTCTGCGCAGTCCTACGCGGCAGTTCTCATCAGTGACCGCATGGTCTGACTATTTGACTCACTTGACACCCTTCGGTAATAAATACAGCCCCATATGGAAACTTAACTGAAAACAGCTCCCAACAGAGAGGGGGAAAAATCTTTTTTTTTTCCTTTTGAATTAAATCCTAGGTATAAAACAATTCTGAATTTGGCATTTGGTACTACAGTGTCTGGAGCGTGATATGGAGCAAACGCCCCGAGGTGAGAACTTTCCAAGTCTTCTTTTCCTGTCCTGTGAACTTAGCTGGGTCCAGGATTTCAGACCAGCTGCCTGCCAGCCCCACAGGGTCTAGTACAAAGGGTTAAGACCACTGCTAATCCACCCACCTTGCTTCCAAATTGGAGCCGCCTCTCAGAACACTTTCTTTCAAGGGACTTCAGAAATCATTCCGCCCATTCTTTTCGTTTTACGGATGAGAAAAAGGAGGCTCAGAAGCATAAACAGGAAGGAGGCAGGGTCTCTTGATTAATTGCACAGTTCTATGCCCAGCTAATAATTCAGGACTTTCTGAGATTGCTTCTGTCAAAAATCCATACTTGGCCAGCAGGGTGTTAAGGTGCTGGACTCCCACAGGGCAGACTACAGTTTAAATCCCAGACCTGGTGGCTCACTTTCTGTCTCTCTCTCTTTCTGTCTTCTGATGAGCACAAGTGTCCTATAGCAAACTAAAAGAATAACAAATGAAATCAGTACATAATTCTTTAAACATTTTTTTAAAAATCCATGTTGGTCCCATTGTCCCATTTTACAAAGAAAGAAAAGCTCCATTGCGGGATCCTGCCTCTTGAATGCTGTGTGCACAACTGTGACTGGCAATAGGAACACGGCTTTGGGACTCCTCATTTCCAACTACCTGATGGTTTCAGTCCATGTGGGCATATGGGTTGACCCCTGGGAATAGGATCACTTTGTTGTGCATTTAGCTGAAAGCTTTTCCCAGCCATACACTGCTGTGGCTGAGAGACCTGGAGACCTGGGCCTGGAAGGCAGCAGTCATGACCTCACATCAGAGCTTCACAGACTAGCACCAGAGCCCATCCCAGTAACTCAGGGGTGAAAAAAACAAGCACAAAAACACCTCAAAATATTAGTGCTCCAAATTATTTTGTAGTAAACGAACTTTTGAAAACTTTTCATTAAAGTTCTTAACTATGTTTTACTCCTAGAAGGTGGGCTTTGCTCAAAAAATGAGTCACAGGAGCCAGCAGAGAGCATAGTGATTACATCACTGGACTCCTACATGGCCGACCGCCGTTCGAGTCCCGAACCTGGTGGCTTGAAACTCACACTGGGCATGTGTGCGTGTGGGCCCAAGATCCTTGAAAGAGAATAGAGAAGAAGGGACTGTGGTGTGGCCATCCCCTTGGGGAGGAATGATTTCTCACTTTCCCACTCATTATCTCTTTCGCCAGCAAGCACACATGCCCTAAGACAAAAACCTCTAAAGAAGAAAAAGTACAAAGGAAGAAAAGGGCCCTTAGCAAAACTCGAGTTCAACAGAAGCACTAGTATCATAACTGGAAGAATTTAATTATGAAATCCTTTTTAATTAATACTACACAGATAGCAGTAAACTCGAGTTTTGTACAACACAGAGGAAATAAAGTCTTAGAGGAGAGTGAACATGGCCGGAACATACTAAAGATTCAAGGTTTGGCGGATGTGAAGGATTTCACTGGAGGAGTGAAAGTTGAGAAAGGAGAAAGTAGACAGAGAAAGGAGAAAGTGACACATCGACAAGGAGGTTGAGGAGCATGACAGTGAGTCCAAAGTCTGAGGAGAGTAAAAGATTTTGCAACTTCAGAGCAAAAGATAAGAAATTTGTGACCCAAATGGAAAATAACCAAAAAAAAAATTCACCTCGCCCTATACTGAATTCACCCCTTGCATACTTTGCTGGCACTCATAATTATTTGTATACTAAAAGGATGTAGGAGATTTTTATAAAATAGAATATATATTCTAGACCTTTCATTTCTGAAAACTAAATGAAGCAAAACCTTTAAAATAAAAAAGGCAATACCATGGTGATGAGTTGGCAAACACAAAAAAGAAAAACAAACTAGAACATCATCAATTGCTGCAGTCATAATTATATAACCCAGAAAACTCAAAGGAACTTACTAATAATATTAGAATTAATTCGAGAATATTTACTACATAAAACATATTCTAAAAATAACAGGAGCCAGCAAGTGGCGTGACCATAGGGTGTGTGCGCCCTGTAGCAAAAATCTCTCTCCAAAAAAAAGAAAGAGATAAAAAGAAAGAAAGAAAGAAAGAAAGAAATCCAGATCCATGGAACAAACCAGAGAATTCAGAAAAAGGACATGGGCTATAGGAGAGTTTAATATACGACAATCTCACTGCAATAGAAAGGAAAACTGCTCAGGTTGTTCCTTAATACTGTTAAGCAATATAAACTTAGACCATTATTTTAAACTACAAAACATTATAAAATCATAGGAAAGATAAATTTAACATATAATTTCCCAAATTGAGAAGGAAACAGAATAATATGTTATTCCAAGTGAGTAGAAAGATTTACTATATGGAACCAGCAGTTGGCGTAATGGCTGTCACTGGACTCCCATGTAGCCAACTGTGTTCCAGTCTGGACCCGGTGGCTTAAACTCACGCCAGGTGCATGGGCGTGTGTGTGTGTGCCCAAGATCCCAAGAGGAGAATGGACGAGAAGGGATTGCAGCGTGGCCATCCCACCGGGTGGTGATTTCTCGCTTTCTGTCTCTCTGGTGAGCACATGCGCCCTATAGCAAAAACTTCTAAAAAAAAAAAAAAAATAGAAAGAAAGAAAAGAATAGGAAAAATTACAAATATATTGTAGTTGGGGGAGAGAGTAAAACTAAGATAAAAGGTAAATGTTAATATGAAATGCTTATGATAAACATTATCTGTAAAGTTTGACATCTAAAATAAATCAGAGGCTCTTACAATCAGTAAGAATAACTCAAAATTTCCAATGATAAATGGTCAAATGTTACAGAATAAATTTTTTTGAGGTTTTTGCCTTAGGGCACATACACTTGTTTGAGAGAAAGACAATGAAAGGAAAAGAGAGAAATCACCCCACAGGAGGGATGTCCATGATGCAATCCCTTCCCTCCATTCTCCTCCTGGGATCTTGGGCATGCACACACAATCACCTAGCATAAGTTTCAAGTCACTGGGTCTGGGACTCAAACTACGGTTTACCACGTGGGAGTCCAGCATTGTAACTGCTATGCCATCTGCTGGCCCCAGAATAAATGTTTTTTATTAAATACCAAATTTAAGTAAGTGTTCAATTAGCCAGGAAGTGAAGTGAAATGAAATCATAATGTAACCCTTTCTACTCACCCTAACAGCAAGTCAATGTTTCTTTTTGGGAGATAGTTAGACAATAGGTAAGTAGAAACACACGTGTGCGTGCACACACACACACACACACACACACACGGAAAGACAAAAAGAGTACAAAAAAAGGGGATGATATATTTGCCCCATTAATCCTATTTCTAAAACTGTACGAAAGAAAACACATTTTACAAACTTTTCTCTTCAAAATACATAAGGCATAGCAACCAATGAAAAGACAAGTCACAGACTAGAGGAAATCTTTGTGAAGTATAAATATCCAAGAACGAAATATATACAGAGCTCTTAAAACTCAATAAAGCAATAAAACAAGCAACGCAGGAAAAATGGGCCGTGGGTTTGAACAGACACTTCACTAAGGAAGATATGATAGAAATTTGGCACATGAAAAGATATTCAGCATCATGAGTCATAACGAAAACACTAGCTAAAACTATAATGGGGGTTACTGCCATGACTCTAAGAATGGCTACATTTACAAAGACCAAGCTTTAGTGAGGATGCAGAACAACTGGACTTCTTGTACACTGCTGGCAGGAACTAAAACAGGTGCTGCCACTTCAGAAAGTTGGACAGTTTCTTAAAAAATTAAGCACTGGGGCCAGCAAGTGGCATGGTGGTTGAGGTGCTGGACTCCCACATGGCCGACCCTGGTTTGAGTCCTGGACTCAAAGGACTTGATTTCTCACCTCCCTTCTCTCTCTCTCTGTCTCTGGTGAGCGTACATGTACTATAGCAAATTAAAAATAATAATACATAAATTAAAATAATATTTCTTTTCAAAAAGAAGCACAGTTCTACCATATGTGCCAACTGTTCTACATAGTTATCTATTCAAGCGAAAAGGAAGCACATATCCATTAAGACTAGTACCCAAATGTTCATAAGTTGCTTTATTTGCAATAGCCCCAAAATAGAAACAACCAAATGCTCACCACCATGTGAATGGATTAACAAGATATAGCACACTGAAATACTACTTTGCAATTAAAAAGGAGACATAATGATGCATGTGATCACAAGGGTAAGTCTCAAGATAATTATGCAGGGTCAAAGAAGTCAGACAAAAAGGAGTACATATTGTGTGATTAATTCCACTTATAAAATAATGTAGAAAATGGGAACTAGTTTGCAGCCTCAGAAAGCAGTTCTGTGGTTACCTGCGATGGGGAAACAGCAAGGTGGGGAAGGATAGGGATGTGGGAGTGACTGTAAAGGGATACAAGGAAACTTCTGATGGTGACAGATATCTTCAATATTTTTACTGTAGTGCAATGTCATGGGTATATACATGTAAAAATTAATACACTGCATACTTTAAATATGTGTGCTTTATTGCTTGTCAATTATATTGCAATAAAGATGTTAGCAATGCTTAAGGTAGAAAATCATTTATGTCATTTTTTTTTTCCAGAGATTTTTTGCTCTAGGGTGTATACAGTGATGGGGGGGATGGCCACGCTGCAATCCCTTCTCTTCCGTTCTCCTATAAGGATTTTGGAAACACACACTTGGCATGAGTTTCAAGCCACAGGCCCAGGACATGAACCACAGTCAACCATGTGGCAGTCCAGCACCTTAACCTCTACGCCACCTGCTGACCCCCATGTCATCATCTTTTAAAATGGCAAAAGCCTAGTAGGAAATTCAAATGTCCAATGCAAGGAATATACTCAGTAAGTTGTGACTTCTCAGTTTGCCATAAAGTTTTCTTATGTATGTGTGTGTGTGTATAATGTTTAACAGCATGTAGATATAAACTTCTCATAACATATGAAACTACATACACAATATTATCACAGCTGTATAAAAGATGATGATTACATATGCTAAAGACTGGAAGAGGCTGTAGAGAAACCCAAGACACCCAACAGTAAATGAAGGGATTGCAGGTATAAAGGCAGAGTTGCAAAACCCATTTCTTTCATTTCATTCAAACTCATAAAGGTAGAGTTGCTGAAACTTCTTTCATTTTTTCTCAGAGAGTAGCATGGGCCCAGCCACAGTGGCACAGGTGGTAGGGCATCACCACATGAGCACATTAGGCTGGTGCTGCTTTGAGGCCTGGGTTTGGTTCCCAGACTAGCCTAAACAGGCTAGTATAGTGGTGGTGTGTGCCTATGAGCCTAGCTAAATGGGAGGCTGCTATGGTGGTGTGTGCCTATGAGCCTAAATGGGAGGCTGGTTAGCCTCTGACTGCAATACATGAGATTCTGTCAAATATGCCTCTCTCTGGGGCCAGCAGGTGGCATGGTCATTAAGGTGCTGGAATTCCCACATTGCCGGCCATGGTTTGAGTCCTGGACCTGGTGGCTTGCTTTCTCACTCTCCCTCTCCCTCTCTCTCTCCCTGTCTTTCTCTGGCAAAACTCATGTGAAAAATACTATTAACAATAATAATAATCAATAAATAATTCTTTAAAAAATGCCTCTCTCTCTCTCTATGTCCCTATCTCACTATATAATATAATAATAGCATGATTGTTTGTTTTTCAGAGTTTTATTAACTTCTTCCTAAGGCTCTCTTCAAAGTATTTGGTTGTTGTGAAAGTCATAACAACCTAAGTCATAGAAAGTATTTTTCTATGCAAAAATGCATCATGACTTTCCCCCAAAACACAATATTTGGGAAGTCCTACCACTAAAGTGATAGAAAAAATTAAGGAAATTCAAATGCCAAATGTCCCCAATAAAATTCTATTTGTTGCTTCATCCCTCTCTTTCCACTCCTTTTCATATACCCTGCTCCCGCCACTGCCCTCCTGGTCTTTTCTTCTCTAGGATATTGACTCTTTCTGATCATCGTTCTTTCTCTGGCTACCCTCATAATTCTGCACACTAAATTTCAGTCTCTGCACTGCCAGCAAGACAGACTACATCATGTATTTCCATCATAAAAGCTGTTAGAAGACTTCCACTCTGCCCACATAATACAGTTAGCTCCTTAAAACAAGTCTCGTGAGCCACAGCCACTGCTACTTCCAGCCCACTTCCCCCATTTTTAGCTTATTCCCAGACTCCAGTCTCCTATTTGCTAGCTCTTAACTCCAATGCACCACCCCAGGTTCTAAGGCTGTAAAAGTGAATAATGTGTGTGTGATGGTTAATTTTATGTGTCATTTTGACTAGGCTGTGCCACCCAGTTATTTGGTCAAACACTAGTCTAGAAATGGCTATGAAGGCAATTTTTAGATGTAGTTAACATTGAAATTAGTAGACTCTAAGTAAAGCAGATTGTCTTTTATAATTGGATGGGCCTTGTCCAACCAGTTGAAGGCCTTAAGAGCAAAGACTGAGGTTTCCTGAAAAAGAAGCAATTCGGGCTCAAGATGGCAACATCAGCTCTGACTGGAGTCTAGTCCACAGCCTTCCTCTATGGATTTTGTCTTTGCCAGTCCCCACCTTCATGATCTAATTCCTTAAGATCTCTCTCTCTCTCTCTCCACACACAGACACTTCTAGCGGTTTCTGCTTCTCTGGAGAACCCTATAATATCACATGACTCCTAAACTTATGGAACTCGTAGCCATTGTTTCTATGAATACAAACAAATAATTAAAGCACCTGCACTAGCCCCTCTGCCATGAAAAATGAAAAATATATTCTAAAAAAATCTCTTTCAGAGATTGGACAATAAAGAGCAAGGCCTATGATCCAGGGGGTGGTGGGGGGGGCAAAAACCCCACTACAATAACAAATGATGGGGGGGCAGGGATGCTGGCTTTCTGTCCTGAGGCACTGTTTGGACTGAGGTGCAAGGAAGGGAAGAAGGCCAAGGACAGTGGGACAGTGATCTCACTGAGCTGAGGAGAGAGAGATCTGAATTTGGGGCACAGGGCCCCTAACATAATCATGCCAGAAACATGTCCTTTCCTTAACCACCCCTCTCCCTTATTATCTTCAGCAATAATCATGTAATAATCATTATTTTCTTGTTTTCTTCCCTGGTTTTAAAACAACCTATTAACCATGCAAAAAGGCTACATACTGGTTTACAAAATATCAAATTTAGTAAAATAGTTCAGGTGCCAACTAATACTACACTTCACATTTTCAAATTTGTTTCAGTATTTTGTGTTGTATTTTTTAAAAATAATTATTTAATTTTCCTCTTCTCCTTTTTAAAAAATTTGTTATAGGGCATATGTACCCAACAGAGAGAGAGAGAAAGTGAGAAAGCAAACTGCTAGGTCTGGGACTCAAACCTTGGTTGGCCATGTGGGAGTCCAGCACCTTAACCACCATGCCACCTGCTGGCCATCACTATTTTATTTTAAACACAAATTAGACATCTGACATGGGCACATAAGATCACAGAATTTAATAACTGAAGTGATTTCTTTATCTTTACAACCGCTGTGACAATGACTCTGTTATGCACACACTGGAGTATGTAGCGACATGGGCGACAGAAACACAAACCGCACCAGAAGGCAGTTCAGGCGATTCTGAAACGTCACGTACGTGTTCTCAAAATGAGTATGCTGCTTATTAAAACGAGGATACAAAAATGTGCCAATTAAAGTTTATATGTGTATTATTAAAACTCGAAAGTAACCTCAGTAACTGTTTAGAGAACGGCCCAAGAAAATTCTAGTTCTTTTGTCTCCCTTTGGCAGGAGTATTTTACTGTTGCTAAGTCAGAATTGCAGAGACATGGTGATGATCTGAAAGAAGACAGGCTTTTAGTCATTTCAATGATTACTTTAAAACTCTCTTCAGAAAAATGTCCCACTCATCTCCAGCCCCTGGGTGGCACCTGTGGCACACACCAGGTGGGGGAGGTAGAGGGCCTGGAGTGTGGGGGTGAAATACATGAGAGAAGGCGTACCAAGCGAGAAAAAGCTCCGGAAACCTGCCTGGGTCTCACTTGACTCTGGCCAAGTATCCTGTGGACATGCAGAAGGTGAGAACCCAAAAACCTGAGAAAATAATTGAGAGGCACAGTCAGCTGACCAGCCTCCAGGCCTCTTTCAGGGCTTAGACAGGTCGAGGTTTCCCGGAGCGACAGTGGAGAGACCTCGCTGAATACCAAGTTATTCAACAGACACTAGGAAGGCTGTACCCAGAAATAGGGTCAAATCAGTCTCAAGAAAAGGCTGCTGTAGAAGTATCCTAACTACAAGCCTTGAAAAATATCAAGCTGACTTACGAGTAAATTTAAAATCTGCCAGAAGTCTTAATATGTGTTAAAAGAATATATCAAAATCCTGATACTCAACATGGTAATATTTGTAGCTGTGGTAACAAAGTATCTAGGAAGGACCCCTGAGATTGCCTACTTCCTGGTCCACAGAATGCACGAAGGTGAAATTGCACCTTGTTGTCTTATCCAGGTGGACCTGATCTATTCACATGAGCTGGAAGCAAAAGAGGCCAATGAGACTCAAAGCTCAAGAAGAATCTGATCCACCACTGCTGCTTTGAAGATGAGAGTATTGCATGAAAAGGAATGCAGGCATCCACTAGGGACAGAGAAGGCCCTGGCTAACAGCCGGCAGGAAAATGAGGCCCTCAAATTTCCAGTTTCAAAGAACCAGAGTCTATCAATGGTTTGAATGAGCAGATTCTTCCTGGGAACTTTCAGAGAAGATTCCAACCCAGTCAACACTTTGCTTTTAACCTGCTGATAACCAAAGCGGAATCAGCGAGCCCACCAGAAAATGACTTTCAGCCATGGAGGCTCGTACTTGCTGCTTAGATGTGGTGCTATGTGGGCTGGAACCACATGAGAGGCCTGGGTTCAATTCCTGGTTCAGCCTAAAAGCTGGGCATGGTGGCATGTGCCTGTAAGCCCAGTGAGTCAGGAGCTGACCGGGAGGACCATGAGCTTGAGGCGGACTTAGAAAATATAGAAAGACTCTGCTTAAAGAAGTGTGGGGTGTGATAACGTGCACATATGGTCCCAGCCGGGAGGCTGGGGTGGGAGAACCATGAGCCCCAGGCTGGCCTGGGCAACACAGTGAGACCTTGTCTGAATAAAGGACTGGGTGTGAGGGCAAGCACCTGAGGTCCCAGCTGAGGCTGAAGCAGGAGGATCACAACAGGGAGACCCCATCTTTAGAAAAAGAAAAAGAAAATACTAAAATCAATGATCAGAACATCTATTTTAAGAAGACAGAAAAAGAGTAGGTAAACTAAAATAATTATAAGAAAAATAATAAATATAATAGTAAAAATCAATGAACTGGAAAATGGAAATGTAATCTAGAAAAAGAATAAAACCAAAAGATGGTTCTTTAAAAAGATCAAGAAAATTGATAGACTTCTCCTTAGATTGACTGGGGAAAAAACGCCAGACGTTACATAAATCAAGATCAAAAGTAAGACAGAAGCCTACAGTCATTTGAAAACACCATAAATTAGTTTACATAATCTGTGCTAATAATTTTGAGGTTGGATGAAATGGAAATTTTTCTCTTCCATTTCATTTCTTGAAAAAAAATGAGAGTGAAAGAGGGAGATACGTGAACTGGATGAGAGAGAAAGAAGCAACCATGAAAGAACTATGGCAAAAATGTCGAAATCTGGTATATTGCATTGGCAGGCACCTGGATGTTGGTTATATTTTTTGTGTGCTTTAAATGCTTCACGATGAACGTTGTAAATTAATTGAGGGAAAATTATTTCCCAGGGTCACTTAACCACCACTACTTATTGATAGTGATAGGTATTATAACAGGGTCCTTGGTACAATACCCAATAAGACACCCAGGTCTCTGCCATAACAGAGTGCGGTTTGCTGGGGGAGACAATCTAGCAAACAAATAAACATGATATACACAAACACAGGACAGGTTACGTCAGCTGTTATGAAAGAAATGAATCTGGTCCAGCAGGTGGTGTGGTGATTAAGGCACTGGACTCTCACATGGCCAGTCCTGGACCTGACAGCTTGCTTCATCTCTCTCTCTCTCTGTCTCTCTGCCTCTCTCTGGTGAATGCACAAGTTCTATAGAAATTTTAAAATAATAATAAAACTAAAAAAATTTAAAAAATAAAGGAAATGCATGATGACATCTCTACTTGGAGAAAGTATTGAGGTCTGCTTTCAAATTAGGGAATATGGGAATATGAGCTATGAATGGTGAGAAGAAGTTGTATATGCAAGAGGAACTGAATCCTAAGAGGTAGGAACTAAATGTGGGAGCCTCGAGGCCAGAGAAAGCTAGGAAAACTAGAACACAGAGGAGGAAAATGGTTTGAGACAAGGTGGAAGACTGTAGACAGTATTTCAAATAAAATAGGATGTCACTGGAGTTGTTAAACAGAGGTATTGATTTTAAGGTACTTTGCTCATTGTGTAAAAGATGGATTGTAAAAGGCTAGCAGATGGCAAGGACGCTGAGGCAGCTGGATTCCACATGGCGAGCAGCACTGCTCGAATCTCAGACCTGATGGCTTGGGAAAACGTGCTAGGCACACGTACGTGCTTGCCCAAGATCCCAGGAGAACAGGGAGAAGGGCTTGTGGCATGCCTATCCACCCTGGGGGATATTTTCTCACTTTCTTTCTCTTATTTCTATTTCTCTCTGTCTCTCTCCAGTGAGTGCATGTGCCCTGTGGCAAATTAAAATGAAATGAAAGTTTTAAAAGTTTTAAAAAGACGGACAGTAAGAACTGAAGTGTAGAAGTTGGGATGCTCTTGGAAAATTTTGCATAAGAAATGAAGATGGCTTACAGTAAGGGGCTGGCAGCGGAGATGAAGAGAAGCAGACGAGTGTGAAACGTGCCATGTATGACTCGATCTGAGTGTTCAGAACCTAGCTTGTCCTCTCTTCCATCAGCCTGCTGGTACAGGCAGAAACAGCCATCCCGTGCCACACTCTGACGTCAGCATCACCACTGCAGCATTTAGAGCAGTGGCCACTGGGTACCTCTAGTCACCTGCTTGAGGCACTTCATCACTTCTACCCAGGGGGGGGCAGTTTGATTAATCGTGATGCCACTGCCTGGCCTGGATTACTCACATTGGTGAGCTTCTTGGCACTGCGTTGCGAGCCAAGGTCACAACCAGAATATTCCCAGACCACTTGGGATCATTCCTGGTATTGTTTATTCTGTCCGCTGGGAGCTAGTCAGGAAATCAGAAACCACGGTAGTTATTTTGAAAGAAAGAATGTGAGGTGGTGCCTGACTGAGGATAGTTTGACTTCTGATTTTTTGACTTTCCAGTGGTGCAAAAGTATCGTGCATTTAGTAGAAAAACATGTTTTGAATTAGTGGTCAAAATGCATTTTCAACTTAAAATATTTTCAAATTATGATGGGTTTCAGGATCTAATCCCACCATAAGTTTAGAGGGTTTTTGCTATAAGGTGTGTGCGCTCGCCAGGAAGACAGAAAGAGACAGAAAGACAGAAAGCAAGAAATTACCCCCCAGGGGATGGCCACACCGCAATCCCTTCTCCTCCATTCTCCTCGGGATCTTGGGCATGCATGCATGCGCCTGGCGTGAGTTTAAGCCACTGGGTCCACGACGAGAACCACAGTCGACTACATGGGAGTCCAGCGACATAGCCATTACGCCAACTGCTGATCCAAAGGAGAGCAGAGGTTTTCAGAGTCTCAAAGCCAGCCTCACCATGTAGGATGCAGAGGGTGGGTTTGGAGCCAAGAGGTTTAAAATGCAACTCACACTGCTTTTTCCTTGACCATGTTTCATGAAGCAAGTTTATTCATTCTTGACATACATCTACATATAAATGTTTTCATTATCACCAAGAGCCGCTTTTTGAGACATTAAGTCTAATTTCCAGGGCATGTCATCCCCACATCTGTTCAAGTTGTGTGGAATATAGGACTTTGATCCCATGCCTGTGCTGACACTAACCACGTCTACCTAAAGCCACTAAGTAGCTGTTGCATAGCATTTTAACAGCTGTGTTTTCTTCTTCATTCAACCTGAGGTGTGTATTTGTAATCTCCAGTATGTAACCATTTACTGCAGTTCTTTTAACATGATCTTATACATTCCTTCCCCTTTTTCCCTCGATTTCATCAGGTGACCTCTGCAGGCATCACAACCTGGCATTGATTTAGGTTGTTTAAGGCACAACCGCCATCTTCTTGTTCAAAATAAAATAACTGAAAGCACATCTGGTAGTAGGAGATACTTTTTAAGATAACTAATTCTTTTCAAAGGGATATATTTTAAAGAAAAGCCTCATTTCATATTAAGCCTTGTAAGACAGTACTTAAATTCTCTAAGGAAAAAGGACTATCGAAAAACATTACTGTCTGGGGTCGGCGGATGGCGTGGTGGTTAAGTCGGCTGACGGCAGTTCAGGTTCCAGACCTGGCAGCTTGCTTTCTCACTTTCTCTCTGTCTGTCTGTCTGTCTCTGGTCAAATTAAAATAATAATAATAATAACAATTAATTAAATAAAAATAAATGTAGAGTCCATTGCAAACCGACATTTTGTAAAAAATAAAGCAATTACTACAAAAATAAAATTTAAAAGACTTACAAAAGGGTAATTTTGCATTATTAGTCCACCAAATGGGACATTATATTGTAATAAATATTACTAGGGTAAACATAAAATAGGGAAAAAGAAAATACATGAGAATTGTACGTGTGGCTTGTTCACTGAAACCGTCCACATAGGCAATGAATAGGCCCACTATTACCTGTAACTTTTTTGTTTTTAGGGAAAAGTGAATTCCCATACCAAATATCTATATGCACACTTTTCTTTTTCTCCCTTTTTTTTTCTTTAAATTGCAAGAGGGCATGTGTGTTCACCAGAGAGAAATAAACAGTGGGAAAAAGTACTCCCAATGGGCACAGTCACGCTTCATTGCTTTCTCCATCTCTCCATCCTGTCAGGATTTGGGGCACACACACGCATTTGCCCAGCACGGTTTTCATGCCACCAGGACAGGAGTTCTAACTGTGCAGTTGGACATGATGGATCCAGCTCCCTCCACTACTAGGCTGTGGGCTGGCCCGCTACATGCACATTTGTAATGAACACAGTGTACAAAGATAATTGAAGTGTTTAATGTGACAAACTGACTTGCCTCCAGTGTGATGATTTTTTTTTTTTTTTTTAGGTTTTAGTCACAGGGTGCATGCACTTGTCAAAGAGACAGAGAGAGAGAGAGAGACTGAAAAATCATCCCCCCAGGAGGATGGCATTCCGCAATCTCTTCTCTATTTCCCTCTCAGGATTTTGGTTTTGGGCAGGTGTGCACACATACCTGGCATGATTTTCAAACTGCTGGGTCCAGGACTCAAACAGTGGTCAGCCAAATGGGAATCCAGTGCCTTAAGCACCACACTATCTGCTGGCTCAGCAATATTTTTAATCAAGGTAAAAAAAATCGCCAGTATGGCTACTGGTAGGAGCTAATGTATGTATAACCTGTTTCCATGCTTTATTTGAAAAATAATAATATAAAAGAAACCAGTCTCACAGGTTGGAATGGAAAAAATTCTGTTAGAGCAATTATGGTAAGTTCAGTTTATCAGTTTCTAAATTTTATCTAAAATGGAACAAGTGCTACTAAATTTTCAAAACCCTTCTATCCTTCAACAAAAGTCAGTTCCAGCAATGTCTCCTATAAGTTAAAGTTAAATTTCAATCATCGCTTGATGAAAGAAAATAGATTCTAGATCCATAAGTGTTTTAGGCATAGATCTTCTTTTGATGGAAAATAAAATTCAAAATGCTTGATCAAACTTGAAGGTGTTTGGTGCTAGCTCTTCACAGCCGTGCCTTATCAAGATCATCGCCGACCTCATTGATAATTGTTAAGTTTTGGAACATGTGTCACATAATCTATAGAAATTCTGTTCTACCAAGCTTCTAACTTTCATTTTTGTCCTTTGATTTTTATCTGCCACTGAAAAATGTGTGCATTTTTCACCGAAGTAATAAGATCATTAAAAGTACTGAAGATACCAGACACATAAGGAATCCTGCTTGTCCAATTCATATCTTCAATAAGTTGGGACCAAACTGTCTTCGAACCATTAATAGTTGTTCTTGTGGTTCATCCTCAAACACCTGGCCTCTTGACTCATCAGACCTCAGTAAGTAACAATAGTTTTTCTGATCTGCTTCCATAGTACCATACAACACAGGAGAATAAATTAGAATTGAACACATCAGCTTTTACCTAATGCCCAATATTTTAGGATAATGCTAAGCTCACTGTTTAGTTTTAACATTTCTTTTCATAGCAGGATTTTCTCATGAAACAGTACTTTGATTTACATTCTGGTACCAGCTCCTGCATCAGGGTAACCGTAACTGTTCCAAATGTAAACTCCAAACCACACTTGTTGACAATGTAACTCGTCATAGTTTTATACAGTAAGGACTTCAGTCGTGTTTTATCGTGTTTGTCAGCAACAAAGTTGAAAAAAGAACTCTCCCTTTGTACCACCATCATGTTCACACTACACATAAACAAGAATATGAGTAAAATTGTCACTGCTGCAGTGAAAAAAAAAACATGTTGTTAGTGTTAATTGCTCCACGAGTCAATCTTCCATATCCCTGGCCAGTTTCTAAAAATGCCAAGTTATGGTGGCTCTGGGAAACAACACGTGAGCTACCTGCTTTGGGGCAGATTCACCCAATGTTTCCAAGAAAATGCCTTTGATACAGTTTTTCATTACTATCTTGGCAACTGTATATGGAATTTAGACTTGGCAAGCTAGAAGGCAAGTTATTATGAAGCTCGTAGGGGCTGGATGGTGGTGCAGCAGGCAAATGCAACACTCTAGGGGACTGACACGCGTGGGATTTTCACAGTTCATGTCCAGAGACCTCCCTGTGTGTGTGTAGGGGATGTGCATGCCTGGGATCCAGGGCTGACTGAAGCTGGGGGTGGAACGTGGTATCAAGATCCTCTTTCTCGATCTCTTTTGCTCATAGAAGAAATAAATAATTTTTTTAAGCCTGTATAACCCTACTACTTATATATGAAATACTAAATATCTGCTTCAGTCAACAATTTAGTCCAATAGTCTTTCTTTCAACAAAATCATTGTGGTTTTTAATGTAATTTTTAAAGAGTTTTTTGCCTTAGGGAGCGTGTGCTCGATGGAGAGAGAGAGGGAGAGACAGAGACAGAGATAGGGAGAGGGAATGTGAGAAATTTTCCAGAAAGAGAGAAGACTTTTTAATGTTGTGGAACTCCCCAAAACTCAGGGAGGGCGAGGTCTCCATGCTTACTTCCTGGACCTCTCCATGGAAGATGTCTCTAAGCATTTCTATGCTGAAATCTGTCTATAAATAATCTTTTTTATTTTTATTTATTTATCTTTTTTGCTACAGAGCACATGTACTCACCAGAAATACAGAGAGACAGAGAGATAGAAAGTGAGAACTCACCCCCTAGCGGGGATGGCCACGCTGCAATCCCTTCTCCTCCATTCTCCTCTTGGGATCCTGGGCATGCACGCACACGCGCCCAGCGTGAGTTTAAGCCACTGGGTCTAAGACTCAAACTGTGGTTGATGGTTGATTACATGGGAGTCCAGTGACATAGCCATTATGCCAAAGCTGGTCCCTCTTTTCTTTTTTAAAAAATAATTATTTTATTTAATTTTATTTATCATTATTGTTTTTAATCTTACCAGAGAGGGACACAGAGAGAAATGGACCAGAGAGAAAGTGAGAAGGTAAGCCACCAGGTCTGGGACTCAAACCATGGTCAGCATTTGGGAGTCCAGTGCCTCTATCAACATGCCACCTGCTGGCCCCCAAGTGTGATTTTCAAGCCACTGGGTCTGGGACTTGAACTTGGTCAGCCCTCTGGGAATCCAGTGACATAACCACTATGCCATCTGCTGACCCCCTTTAATGTGATTTATTTTTTTATTTTTTTAGAGGTTTTCGCTATAGGGTGCGTGCACTTGCCAGACAGACAGAGACATAGAGACAGAAAGCAAGAAATCACCCCCCAGGGGGGATGGCCATGCCACAATCCCTTCTCCTCCATTCTACTCTCGAGATCTTGGGCGGGCACGCACATGCGCCCGACGTGAGTTCTAAGCCACCGGGTCCGGGACGCAAACCGCGGTCGACTACGTGGGAGTCCAGCGACAAAGCCATTACACTAACTGCTGTTTCCCAATGTGATATTTCTAAGTGAACACCCCATAAGTTGTGATGGTTTCACTGCTTCGTTGCCAGTACCTCTATACAAAAAACTGAATGCTATGTTTCAGCACATGGACATAAATTACAGCCATAAGCTGAATTCAGGGAGTTGGGGAGCATGGTTCTGGAGCAAGGTAGTATGAACTCCGAGGCTCTGTGTCTTCGGAATCACTTCCATTGTCACCACTTGGTTGATATTCCTACTACACTCAGACAAGACAGGTATTTCCTAGCCCTACTCACAATACGATGCCCCCCCCCATGCACAAAAAGAAAAAGTTCAGTGACACTTGTTTCACCTTCAGGAACTTGAGGATAAAGAAAACTAATGTAGACTTATTTCCCTAATTACCTAATGATGTTAAGTCATAAAAAACTACAATTAAAAATGAAAATTTATAAAAATAAGTTATACATTCTGAGTGGAGCTGACACACTGATTACATAATATCATACGCTGTAATATGGTCTCACTGCACGCGATGACTTACACACAAGCTCATCTGCTTTACCACCTGAGCTTTCCAGTGCTGAAGTCATCTGTAGCCTGTTCAATGAGATGAGTCCTTGCCAGACAGACAGAGACATAGAGACAGAAAGCAAGAAATCACCCCCCAGGGGGGATGGCCATGCCACAATCCCTTCTCCTCCATTCTACTCTCAAGATCTTGTGCGGGCACGCACACGCGCCCGGCGTGAGTTCTAAGCCACCGGGTCTGGGACGCAAACCGGACACAAGCCCTTGTGAACTTGGTAATCATGAAAATGTCAAACAGCTATAAGAGCGTCTAATACTCCCGATTTCTCTACCTAACTTGTCATGAACCAGTAACAAACAGTTTATGGGCCAGCACCAATCCACAGACCATACTTTGAGTAGCACTGTCATCAGGTATTACGGGTATGGAACCAGTGGTATTTGCACCAGGGATGTGGGATGAAAGCAATGGATACAGGAGAGGGAGGATTTAAGGAAGACCCTTAAGTAATTTTTAGCTTGAGTCAGCAGATGGATGGTGATGCCATTTACTGAAATAGTTGAGAGAAATGCATGTGAATATGTCACATTTGGAATACTTATGGGTCACCCAAGTAGAGATGGTAAGAGTGGATGAGTCTGGGATGCAGGGAGTGATCTTGTTGTAAGGTATAACTAGACATCACCGTGTTTGGAAGTTCTAACTCTGCACGAGATCACCTAGGGAGAGAATGTGGATAGAAAAGGAGGCCTGGAGAAAGCTATAAGAGATAGGGAGAGGAGATGAGTGTGTGGAGGAAGGACGGGCTTTGGGTAGCTGATTCTGACATGTGGAACAGATGAGGACCCTGGATTACGGTTACTTTAAACGCTCCACAGTAAGCTCAAGCAAGGACTACTTTTTCGCCTTTGATTCCCTCAGCATCCCTTACACAGTGCTTTGCACTTAATAAATATGCATTGGGTGACTGAATTCAAGATATGATAGCTATGATTATTACTGTATCTGTTACTCTGGTATTGAAATTTTGTGGCCCTTAAATTTCATATAATCCCTCCTGATTATCTGTACCAAAAACTTACTCTTTCCAAATGAATAGTGGCAACTTCAACAATCAGGGATCTTAATTGTTTTTGCACAAAGGACCCTTGTGGCAATTTGAGAAATATTCTGATTTTTAAATGCATAAAATGGAACCATCTGTATTGAAATAGAAATCAAAGTATTCTAAAAATAAAACAGTGGTAATGTACTGTAGGTTCTTTATGAACACCTTAAATAGGATTTAATAGTAGGTCAAATAATAACTCTAATTTCAAAACAATGATGAAGGTGAACGAAAACTAAAGATATCTATAACATTTATAATATAAAGATATCTATAACAAAAATACCTCTGATTTCTGTTGGTGACAAAGCCATAGACACTGCTAAGATGACTGCTATTGTTTGCCATGTTTTTGTCCCCTCCAAATACATGTGTCAGAAGCGTGTTTTAGTTTTTTGTTGCTATAATAGAATTGCCTCTGATTGGACAACTTACAGGAAAAGAGGGACCCTTGTGGTTCTACCCTCTACATGCCGGCCATCAGCACACGGCGTGTCTGACCACCGCTCAGCACCTCCCCTGTGCCACCCTGGCCAAGCAACCACCGGCAGCTCAGGCTCTTATTACACCTGGCTCTGTGTTCTGCCTTCGCCTCCTAACAGTCTGCTCTCAAGTTTGTTCTCAACCCAAGTGGTCCCTGTAAGGAAAACAAGCAATAATGCTTATGAAATGCATGTTGGGCCAGGCCACATCTCTGCTCCAAACCCTCCAGGGCAGATTGTCATCTCACCTATGTAAGAGCCAAGATCCTCGTGGTGTCAGCAGAGCCCTGAACGAGCTGGCCTCCTGTTCCTGCCCCGCCTCTCCTGCTGCTCCACGCACACTTGTCTTCACGCGTCCCTGCAAACACACAGGTGTGCTCCTGGCTTAGGGCCTTTGCACCTGCTTTGCCCTCTGCCAACAGCGCCCTCCCCTAATGCACTGTGCACACAAGTTGCTTCCTACCACCTCCAAGTGTGTGCATAACTGTCCTTTCTCAGCGAGGTCTGGAGTATGAAAACGAGAGGGGATTGGGATGTTCTTGGCACAGACTGCATGAAGGATAGAGTTGCCACCAATTAAGATGAGAAAAGCCCATCAGAGAAGCAGGTTCAGGGGAAAAGAGAGGGAGTCTGGTTTTGAATGTGTGGATGCCCAGCCCACCTCCATGCTGAGCTGAGTTACAACAGAACAGGGAAAAAGATAGAAGCAACTTAAATGCCACTAATAAGGACTGCTAAGTAAATTATGCCACATGATATAACTGCTGAAAGAAAGTAGTTACAAGGTATGTGATACAACTATATTAATATGATAACTTGTCTACATTATAGGAAAATGCAAGTTGTACAATGATATAATGGCATTTTAAGAAAATATCCCTATATAATCTATATATGTATATGGACATATACATTATATGTTCGAAAATTGTGGATGTCTACACACCAAATCATTCAGTAGTCTATATCTGAGGAATGGGAGTGGTGAAGGGGAAAAGAGAAAGAACACACTGGGACCAGCAGATGGCATAATGGCTATGTTGCTGGACTTCCATGTAGCTGACTGCGGTTCAAGTCCTGAACCTGGTGGTTTAAACTCACTCCGGGCGCATGTGCATGTGTGCCCAAGATCCTGAGAGGACAATGGAGAAGGGACTGTGGCGTGGCCATCCCCCATGGGGGGTGTGTGTGTGATTTCTTGCTTTCTGTCTCTCTCTCTGTCTTTCGGGGGAGCGCATGTGCCCTATAGCAAAAACCTCTCCAAAAAAAAAAAAAAAGAGAGAGAGAGAACACATTTTTACTTTATTTCTATGTCATTAAAAGTTTAAACAAAGAGCATCTACTACATGTAATATAAGAACTAGCAAAGATGCTAAACTTTTAAGAAGTGTTGAAATATTCCTTGGTTTGTATATAAGCAAAATCTCTCAAATACAGGCATATTTTAATGTTTTCTTCTTTTAAATTTATTTTAAATTTATTTTTTACCATAGGGCACATGTGCTCACCAGAAAGAGACACAGAGAGACAGTGAGAGAAAAGGTGAGAAATCACCCCACAGAGGAGATGGCCACACCACAATCCCTTCTCCTCCATTCTCTTCCTGAGATTTTGACACGTACGCACACACACCCATCGTAATTTTCAAGCTGCCAGCTCCGGTACTTGAACTGTAGCCAGCCATGTGAGAGTCCGGCACCTTAACCACCTCCATCTGCTGGCCCCTAATGTTGTTCTTTGAAATGAAGTAGCAATGTTTTCAAACATTTATTCATTAATTTCTTCCATGAAGAAAGGAGGAAGGACAGAGAAAAAGAGAAAGAGAGACAACTCTTCAACAGGGACTTGATGCCACAATCCACCCCCAGCCTCAGCCAGCTCCTGAGTATGAGCACGCATGTGCCAGCACACTCAGGGAGGTATCTGGATGCAAATCTAGAACCTTCCCATATGGATCTGCCTCACAGTGTCATGTGTTAACACTGTGCCGCTGTCTTGTCCCCTGAAGTAGCAAGTTGTTTTTTTTTTTTTGGAGAGGTTTTTTTTGCTATAGGGCGCGTGCGCTCGCCAGAAAGACAGAGAGAGACAGAGAGACAGAAAGCGAGAAATCACCCCCCAAGGGGATGGCCACGCCACAATCCCTTCTCCTCCACTCTTCTTTCGGGATCCTGGACACGCATGCACATGCGCCTAGCATGAGCTTAAGCCACCAGGTCTGGGACTTGAACTGGGGTCGACTATGGGGGAGTCCAGTGACATAGCCATTACGCTAACTGATTGCAGCTTTTGCTGGGGCAGCAAGCAGTCTGAGATACTGGGTGGCTGGCAGTGGGGAGCAGAAGAGAAAAAGAGGACATGCAGAAAGGGAAATGGAGGAAATAGGCAAGGGGCAGGCTCGTTTAGAGATCTGAAACTAAGGAAGCTAAGGAAAGTTCAAGATCTCTAGCCATGTTTTTGTTTGGCTAGCACTGATATTTGAATACCTTTGACACATAAATGCTTTTAGGCAACTTGGGAGCTCTCCTGTTTGCCACAAGCCCCACCACTCCTTATAGCCTCACACTCAGCCTAAGTCATACATTTATGTTTCTGCAGGCAATGCCTTCTATACCCCTACGTGCAGTGAGTTCTTACTCTGGGCTGGGCATTCTTCCCTGCACTGTCTTGGGCACACAGGAAATGCCAGAAGATTCAGAGCATTATCAGAATTTTCTCTGTGAAATCTGCATATGGCTCTTCTCTCTCCCTATTTTCTTGGACATCAATAACAATTAAAGCAGTTATAGGATTACTTGTGCAGTTTGTGCTCATGCTGTAAAAATTGTGAACTATACAGCCAGTTAAAGTGGTGTATGCTACCAAGATGCTGTGCTCCGCAGGCTGGAACCACAGGGGAGGCCCAGGACCGATTCCTGGTCCAACCTCGGCCAGGTGCAGGGGCACATGCCTATAATTCCATTCACTCCGGAGGCTGAGGCAGGAGGGTCATGAGCTTGAGGCTCACCTGGGTAACGTAGCAAGACCCTGTCTGAAAGAGCTGGGTACAGTGATCACCTCTGTAGTCACAGCTGGGAGGCTGAGGTGGGAGTATTGTGATCTAGGGAGGCAACGCCTGTAAAAATAAAACTTTTTGGGCCCACCAGGTAGTGTGGTGGTTAAGGTCCTGGACTCCCACATGACTGACCATGGTTCAAATCCTGGAGCTGGGGGTTGCTTTCTCGCTCTTCTCTTTCTCTCTCATCGAACTGAAGACTAATAAAAAATAAATAAATAAAATTTTAAAAAGAACACTTTTTTTTTTAAACTATGCAAATCAGGAAGCAAGGGAATCTTGACTTTAGATTTCATGTTGACAACTCTTTCTCCTCCTGGGCTGCTAGTTTTCTCTCTGTTTAAGTACAGGGTAGCACACGAAGATAACACAGTGAACACTGTTCTTAAAGCACCTGCGGCAGGTGCAGGTGGAGTCGCAGCAATGTGATCCCTGAAACCTGTGACAGAGCAGAGCTGGTACTGCTAAAGGTGAGGAAAAGAACCCTCGGTGGGTAAAGAACAAATGAAGTGGAAAAGGCATCTCTGAGCCCGCCGAGTTGGTA
>NW_006160082.1:1625619-1645886 GCF_000334495.1 Tupaia belangeri chinensis | reverse complement strand
AGGGATGGCCATGCCACAATCTCTTCTCATCTTTTCTCCTCCTGGGATTTTTGGCACGCATGCACATGCACCTGGAGTGAATTTCAAGCTGCCAGCTCTGGGACTCAAACTGTGGTTGACCATGTGGGAATTCAGCACCTTAACCATCATACCATCTGCTGGCCCCCATCTATAGTGCTTTGGTTTTGTTTTTGCCTTTTTTTTTTTTTTTAATTTTGGTCTGGCTCCTTAGTGCAGCAGTAATACACTGCTCAAGAAAAGCAGGATCCCACATGGTGACCTTGGTTCGAATCCCTGAGCCAGTCAGCCTGAAATTCTCTGGAACATGAATGAATGTGCAATATCTAACAAGCCAAGGGATTGAAAAAAGGGGATCAGGGCGTGACCAGATCCTAGGAAGCGTGCTCATGTCTCTCTCTCTCTCTCTCTCATGTGTGCATGTATTTGCTCTATCATGAATAAAGAAAATCATTTATTTCATTCATGATAGAGTGCGTGCGTGAACTCTCCAAGATAAATAAAGGCAGAAAGCAGCCTAGCTGTGGTGACTAAGGCAGCTGGATTTCACATGGCCTACTGTGCAGGTTTGACTCTCAGACTGGGTGCTTGAAAAACACGTAAGGCACGTGTGCGCGCATGCGCCCAAAATCGTGAGACAAGAATGAAGGAGAAGGGATTGCAACGTGGCCACCCTCCAGGGTGGCTCACTGCACCCCCCAACTTTGTGTCTCTTTCCAGTGACTGCATACACCCTATAGCAAATTTAAAAGTCAGAAAGCAGTCAAGTGTTTGTTCTCAATTTCTGTCACATTTAGGTGTCCAGCCCAGTGCTCAGCAAAGAGCAGCACTGTCTCTGTCTCTCTGGTGAGTGCATGTTCCCTATAGCAAAAAATCTCTCTCTATAAAAAAAAAAAAAAAATCCTTGAAAGGCATCTCTGGGCCACTAGGTTGGTACCATGAGCAAAGCTCACCCTCCTGAATTGAAAAAAGGCAGGACAAGAAGTTATCACTGAATTCAATGGTGGCAGACATGTCCAAGGAATATTGCGGGGATTTGATCCATTCACGAATCTTGTGACAGATGGATGTGTGGAGATGGCGACCAGTGGGCAGCAGAGCAATACTGGGGTGTGGTAACATGAGGAAGTAGTACCATCGTGTTCCACGCCTGGGAACGAGTGTAGCTGATGGCTGTTCAACGGAAAAGCCCATGTCCCCTCGTCGACAGGCCCGTTTTTTGTTCGTTTGGTTCTTATTCTTTTTTCTTTCTGAGAGGTTTTTGTGTGTGTGTATGTGTGTGTGTGCTATAGGGTAAATCAGGTCATGTACATTTTCATAATAAACATTTTGTTAAAAAAAAACACACAAATGAAGTGATCAATACATGGAGCATCTCTTTTGGCAGGTGTCTTTTTGCACATTCAATAATATCTACTCTAGGATGACTGGAAGGGCCATACCATAATGATCTGCTGGATGAATGAGGAATGGATAAACACCCGAAGGCTCTGCATGTGACATTTCCTTATCTCCATGAAAAAGCCTGGCACAGTTCTCTGCCGAACTCCCTTTCAAAGTTTCGAGATCTATGGTCCCTCAAGCTAGGGTTGGCACTCAAGTTCTGAGTATAAGATGCAGAACCACAGAGGTCTTAATACAAGATATGGAAGGACAAGGCCATGATGTTTAATCAAATGTCTCGGGAGGAAAACAGCTCTGAAAATGTTCTGTTTTCAGTAATCCTTGAACATTCCTTGCCAGGAACAGCAGAAACCATTTAGTCTAGGAGAACTATGTAGCTTACCTTTTCCTTTTTTCTTTTCTAGATTCTCTTCCAAGAACTATAGAGGGAAATGAAATGATAGTGTGGGAGACAGCCGCTAAGTAATCTCTCTGTTGTATTTCTAATAAGGTAGCTACATCATTTCTGTTGCTAACATACAGCCATATTAGCTCTGAAATAAGCTGTTATGGTTTTCTCCCCTCAGTGGACTGCAGCTGCAATAAGTAATACATCATTTATAATTGGAAATGTGTATCTCATTGAAAAAAAAAGTTTCCTCCTTCTTGCTCAAACTTTTTTTTTCTTTTGCATTGCTAGAGGGCATGTGCTCTATCTAGTGAGTGAGAGAGAGTGAGCACATGGACCCACCACGATGCTTTATCTTTCATCCCATCAGGATCCTGGGCACTCATGCATATGCACCTAGTGTGTTTTTCAAGCCAATGGGGCTAAGATTTGAACTATGGTTGAGGTAGGATCCAGCTTCCCATACAAAGGACTTAACCACTGCAATGCCAGGCTGGCTATGTTTAAACTTTTAAAGACTTCTGAGTCTATTGCTTGAATTTGAAGCCAGCAGCCGAATTTGCATACACAATCTGATATTGATTGAGCACCTTATACAGGCCCGGCACTAGGGTGTATAATGAATGAGGGCAGCCTAAGGCAGAAGTCCCAGGAGACAACTATGGGGGGGGGGAGAGACTTAAACAGTTTAGTCAGGGAGGTGGCAAGAACTGGGATATGAAGGGCAAAGAGCATGTGTAGAAGGCGGGTTCGACAGTGACCAAAACTATGGAGAAGGACTGGAATATCTAGCCATCTTAGCGGCAAAGAGGTCATTGCTGAGCCTGGTCAAAGCCGTTTCAGCAAGTGCTGGGACAGATCCCAGTGGCCTGAAGAGAATGTGGAGCTTAGGAATGTAGGAGTGTCTGTAGCCCACGTGCAGAGCTCACAGTTAGGTCCAGAGGGAGCAGAACCCAAGTGACGGTGGAAGAATTTGTCAGCCTAGGGGTGGGGGGAATAGCCCATCCGTCAACATGATGGGAGAGGAGTGGCCAGTCAGTGGTAGGTACTGAAGAGAGTCGGCCATCATCTCCTTCCCTTCATCTTTGTCAATGGTGCCCGGTAAAACTGGGGAGGGAGCAGGAAGTTAAAGATAGTGCTACTTCGGTGACACTGTTTTTCCTGAGAGAAACAGGAGGCAAGGCCATTTGCCGAGGCCATGGGCATGGAAATTACTTCCCAGTAGGACTCCCATGCTATGCTTAAACCATGGCTGGTCTCAGAGCTAGGGAACTCATGGGCCAGAGATTGAGGCAATCTGGAAACTCCTAAAGAGAACCCTTATAAGGCAAATCCATAGGAAAGGTACGTCTGCCTTATTATTTCCCCGACTGAGAACGTGGAATGTTCAAGTCTATTATAGAGAGGGCTCAACCCTCTCTATAATATGATGACGATTGAGGAATGAGTATTAAAACAGGTAAGGATAGGGGCTAGAAGGAGGTGTGATGGTTAGGGTGCTGGACTCCCACGTGGCCAAGCATGGTTTGAGTCCCGGACCTGGAGGCCTTTCCCAGTGGAAGGGAAGGTGGTGGCAGGGACTGGAGAAAAGTGGCAGAGGCTGGGAAGTGCTTCTGTGGAAACCAGGAAAGGGATTCCTGAGAGGACACACGAGGCCAGCTGGGATGACGCATTTTTAGGTTACACTATTTACTTTGCAGGCACCCAACAATCTCTGTGTAAAGCGAGGCAAGGGGCAGTCGGGCTGATCCAAGGCTCTTACCTCTACAAGGTAAGAGGGACAGACTGACAAGAGTCTAGGAAGCTGAGGACACAGTGAGGAGCATGAGGACCATAGGCACCAGGCCAGACAGTGAAAGGGGGGCACATTGCAAGCGGTTTACAGTGTGAGAACAATACAATGGGTCAAGGGCCTCCAGATCTTGATGAGCCTGAAGGTCACTTGTACTAGGACCCTCACGAGACTCAGGTCAGAGGGGACCCTCTCCCAGGCTGCATTTAGAGGGCTCTGCACTGGCCATCTCTCACTGTACTACTCTCTGGAGAGCAAGGACCAGGACACACACCTGCCCAGAGTCAACACCCCTACCTTTCAGTCCAGGTACTCACTGGGATCCTAGAATTACCCTCTCAGACAGCCTCGAGCCTGCTTTTAGTGCCTGTACAGGCCTCGTCCGAGGGTCTGCCCAAAGGGTGGCTCTTTGAAGGGAATGTGGACTAAGCTTGGATGAGAGGGCTGGGTGTCCACGCAGAGAGGCCCAGGTCAGCCCTCCCTGTGCACTGGGTGTTCCATGTGACGATTTCGAACAAACCTTTGCTTTCTGGCATGATATTAATGTGTATTTGTCAAGTTGGAAGGTAAAACAAAGTTTAATAGTCTACTTTGGTTTCTAATTTTAAATAGTAGACATATAGAAAGTGGAGTTCAGGGACCAGCAGTTGGCATAATGGCTATGTCACTGGACTCCCATGTAGTTGACCACGGTTCAAGTTCCGGACTTGGTGGCTTACACTCATGCCAGGTGCGTGTGTGTGTGCCCAAGATCCCAAGAGGAGAATGGAGGAGAAGGGATTGTGGCGTGGCCATCCCCCCTGGGGTGTGATTTCTTGCTTTCTATCTCCCTGTCTCTCTCTGGTGAGTACACACGCCCTATAGCAAAAAGCTCTCCAAAAAAGAAAAAAAGAAAGAAAGAAAAGAAAAGACAAGACAAGACAAGACAAGAAAACAAAAGAAAAGAAATGTGGACTCGCATCTGTACACTGACCCCAGGCCCTGAGGATGTTGGGGATGTGCTGAAATGAGGGGATTGGCTGGGTCAAAAGTTGGAGTGAGGGGGACCAGCAGTAAGCATAATAGCTATGTTGCTGGACTCCCATGTAGTCGACCGCGGTTCGAGTCCTAGACCTGGTGGCTTAAACTCACGCCAGGCACGTGTGCGTGCGTGCCCAAGATCCCGAGAGAAGAATGGAGGAGAAGTGATTGTGGCGTGGCCATCCCCCCTGGGGGTGATTTCTTGCTTTCTGTCTCCCTGTCTCTCTCTTTCTGGTGAGCGCACACGCTCTATAGCAAAAACCTCTTAAAAAAAAAAAAAGTTGGAGTGAGGATTATTAGACTTCCAGACAACACAGGAGAGTAAACATTTACACAAAATTCTCGGCCATCTGCAATGGGTAGCAATAACAGATACTTTTTTAAAACTAGGCCAGCCAGGTGGCATGGAGGTTAAGGTGCTAAATTCCACATGGCTGACTACATGGTTCGAGTCATAGACCCAGCAGCTTGAAAAACATGCCGGGTGTGTGTACATCTATGCGTATGCCCAAAATCCTGAGAGGAGAATGGAGGAGAGGGGATTGCAACATGGTCATCCCCCTTGAGGGATGATTTCTCACCTTTCTCACTCTCTCTCTGTCTCTCTCTGGCAAGCATATGCACCCTATATCAAAAACTTAAAAAAAAAACTTAACTACACAAGGATTGTTCTTTATCATCATGCCAATCCAATCCATTTTCTGCCTTGCTCTGTACCCCTCTGGACATATCATCTGAGCTCTTTCTGGTCACATGTGGCAACACGAGGTACCAGGAAGAGACAGGAGGGTGGGAGGAGAGGGTGTGGGATGTCTCTTCCCTGCTCCTCTCCTGTTTCAGGCTCTCCTCTAGTTGTGGCTATTCCCCTCCAAACTCAGCTTCTGCCCAGGGCCCTCTTCCATAGCTTCCATCTCCTTGGCTTCAGTAATGACGTTTGCTCCCTTGCCGTTTCAGGCCCAGCAGAGGTAACAGCTTCCTGTTGTTCTTAGCTTCTGGGTACCCTCAAATGACCTTGCTGGATTCTTTATTCCTGCCCGTGCTTCTGTAAATAATTCCCTTTATTAAAACCTTGAATTTAAGTATCTGAATAATATTCTTTTTTCTTCTGGGGCCCTGACTGATAGAACCTTTTTTTAAAACAAGAAAGAAAAGTCTCTGTGAGTAGAAAAGGTAATGATGTCTAAGACTCTGTGGTCATTGTGAGATTGGAGGTGGGAGCAGGTGCCAGAAAGACTTGGGGTCCAAGGTTTCTATATCAGCAAAGGGAAAAGGAAAGAGATAGTGAAAATTCACAATATTGGAGGCGCGGCGCCATGGGGCTGATGTCAGTTTCATTTTTTCATTTAGGGTCAAAGCCTCAAATTATCAATGGTTAGAAATTAAGGTGAGATACCTACACATAACAAGTATCTGAGTGTGCCTTGCACATGGGCATGGAAATTACTTCCCAGTAGGATTCTCAAGCCACGCTTAGCCCATGACTTGTCTCAGAGTTAGGGAGCTCATGGGCCTGAGATTGAGGCAACCTGAAAACTCCTAAAGAGAACCCTTTAAGAAAAATCCATAGGGATGGTACATCTGCCTAATTGTTCCCCTGATTGAGAACATGGAACGTTCAAGTCTATTACAGAGAGGGCTGAACCCTCTCTCCTTCTCTATAATATGATGATGATTGAGGAATGAGTATTAAAACAGGTAAGGTATAGCGGCTAGAAGGTGGTGTGGTGGTTAGGGTACTGGACTCTCACATTGCCAGCCATGGCTTAAACCCCAGACCTGGAGGCTTAAAATTACACTGGGTACTGTGTGTGCACGCCCAAAATCCCAGGAGGAGAATGGAGCAGGGACTGTCTCTCTCTAGTGAGAACACACATCTTATAGCAAATGAACAAACCCAGTAAGGATCAGCATTTGTCAGCCTATGAATCTGAACTGTTAACTATATAAGACAAACATGACGTATTCAAGAAAATAGTACCCATTCATCTACTTTTTTTTCAAAAAGGAAAAGCACTACATTTAATTTGTGGTTCTCTGCATTTTAAACAGACAACTCAGTGAAGCAATA
Organism: Tupaia belangeri chinensis; assembly: GCF_000334495.1. Lineage (NCBI taxonomy): Eukaryota > Metazoa > Chordata > Mammalia > Scandentia > Tupaiidae > Tupaia > Tupaia belangeri. The sequence goes on along the minus strand of NW_006160082.1, from coordinate 1,639,196 downwards.
AATGTGTCCGTAATGAATAGAGTTTTTACATCGAGAACTCTTAGTGGCAGTGGCATAACTGAGGATTTAACCCAGTGAACATAGAAGTAAGCAACAGAAACACGAAAGGATAATTTGAACTGGCCAGAAAATGATGTTTTGGTGAAAAGAATCAGTATGGTTGAGGACAAATTTTGGATTGAGATGTAAATGTATCATGTCATTGTGTAAAAAGATTAAGATGGCTGTAATTAAATTACTGATATCTAAAGTAAGATTCAGCTCTCCTCACATCCCACCTGACTCCTCATAACACTGCCATGCTTGGTCATTCTGGGGGGTCCCTCTGGCCCTTCAGTCTCCCACATCTTCCTCATAGTGCTGTGTGCTTTTTTTCTCTTTTTTTAAAAAATTTTTTATTTACTCATCTATTTTAATTTGACCAGAAACACACACACACACACACACACACAGAGAGAGAGAGAGAGAGAGAGAGAGAGAGAGAGAGAGAGAGAGAGAGAGAGAGAGAGAGAGAGAGAGAAACCTGCCAGATCCAGGACTTGAACCGTGGTCAGCCATGTGGGGAGTGTCCAGTGCCCTAACTACCACGCCACCTGCTGGTCCCCTGTGCTTTTTATCTTTTAATCTAAACTCCCACTACTCTCCTCCTACTCAGCCTTTCCAATGAGTACCATGGAATTTTCATTTCTTTTTTTAAAAAATATTTTATTATTATTATTATTGTTATTAAATTTGACCAAAGAGAGACAGAGAGGGGGAAAAATGAGAAAGCAAGCTGCAGGTCCAGGACTCGAATCATGGTCAACCATGTGGGAGTCCAGCTTCTTAACCACTATGCCATCTGTTGGTCCCAGGATCTTCCATTTCTAATTAAACTAGCCTACATCCTCAACCTCTTTAGCTAATGCTTCTTTAACCTCACACTTTGATTGGGCCTTGGTTCTTTGTTGGGGACATGGCTTCCTTCCATGTTTTCTCTGAATCCCCTCTGCTCCAGACTCCTCTGCAACACCTCACTCTAATGAGCCCCCTTCTCTCTTGTATCTTCAGCCTACTCTCTCTATTGGCACCTTCCCACAGAATTAATCTAAAATCTCTCCCTCTCCTCTTCCTCTCCCCTGTCCTTTTTCTCTTCTGCTCTGTTCTCCCTCTTTCCTCTACCCACCTCTCCTCTCCCCTCTTCCTCACTCCTTACCCTAGTAGAGCCTACCACACCACACTGACATTATTCTGGAAACAGCCGATCACTCAACAACTCCCCTTGTTGCTAAATCAAAAAGACACTCTTGATCCTCATTTTACTGACCTTGTGAAAGCACTGGTCACTGCTGATCCCTTCTCATCCTTCTTTCTTCAAACTCCACTCCCCTGGCCTGAGTCACCACATGGTCTCTGGATTCCCTTAACTCTCTGAGCATTTCTTTTAGTCATTGCTGCACACTCCCTTTCCTTGGTTATCCCTTAAATGTTAGTACATGCCAGGATTCTCTCCTGTTTCCATCTTACTTGTCCTGTTGCTTCGGTTATGATTTATACACTGGTGGCTCTCGAATCAATATCTCTAGAAGTCCAGAAGGTGCTTTTTAGCTTCAGAACCACATATCCAAATATTGGCTGGGCATCCTCTCTTGAGTATCCTATAGAGGACGCACATGAAATTCCTGCTCCTCTTCTCTAAACCTGCACCTGCTGTGTTCCCTCCGTCAACGAACCCTGTCATTACTTCTAGCTGCTAAACCCCAACACTAGATTCAGCCCTACTGCCTACTCTTCCCTCATTAACCACAACTATCTACTGACCTAGATCTGTAAACTTCTCCATGCCAATACCATGCAAAACTGCCTCTCTCCCCCACACCCAAGCCATGCCATATGCAGGTTCCGTCTCTAGAAGTGGCTGCCACAATGACCCCCAGTGGGTCTCCCTAGATGTCCATTTCCCACAATGAGAGGGATCTGCCTAAACTGCAATCCAAGTCATTCTCCTACTCTGAAACCCTCCAGTATGCTCGTTTTCCCTAGGAGGAAGTCCTAACTCCAGAGCTCACTGGCCCTGTGGGATCTGCGTCCTGTAGTCGTTTCATGTCCCGTCACCTTACTGCATTCTACAGGAGTAGCTGTCTAACTGTAGGTGACTGTTAGCCCAATAGGCAGAGCCCGTGTCGGTCCAGTGCACTGTGCTGCTCCTGCACCAGCCCAGGCCAGGAGATCGTAGTCCATATACACCAGGGCAGTACTTCTCAAGCTTTTTGGCTTCAAGTTGTCTTTATACTCCAAACAACTGAGACCCTAAAGAGCTTCTGTTCATGTCAATTATATCTACTAATAGTTACCATGCTAGAATTAGTATAAAACTGATGAATTTTGAAATATAAATGTTAATTTAAAAATAACCATAATTAACTCATTGTGTCTGGACATACATGACATTTTAATGAAAATAAATCTTCCAAAACAACGAAAAAGTGACAGTATCATGATCTGACATTTTCTTTTCAAATCTTTTGAATGTATTGCTTGATAAATTATAGCTAGGTTCTCAAATTTGTTTCTGAATTCCCTTTGTGGAGATTGGCTGTAATATTAGGCTGTCAAGAAAGCCATGACACTTTTTTCTGTGTTTTTCTATGCAAAAATGCATTATGACTTTCCAGGCAATCCAATATATAAATAAAAACATAGTCTCACACAAGTATTTAGTTGAAGAGGAGAGGACTATTTTAAGTTTTTTTTAATGATGATTATAGATACTTTTACTACACTATAACTCAATAAATATTTTCTGGTTTTAGAGAATTATTTCATTTTATTTCTTTTTTTAAAATTTGCTATAGGGCATGTGTGCTCACCAGAGAGAGAGACAGAGACATAAAGAGAGAAAGAGGGAAAGTGAGAAAGCAAGCCACCATGGCTGGGACACAAACCGCTGTTGGCCATATGGGAGTTGAGCACCTTAACCACCACACCACCTGCTGGCCCAATGGTATTTTCTTATAGGCTATATAGAATTTGCAACCATGGCAGTTAATACTTTAATTACTTTATTATTTTAAATTTGTTAGTATATCCTATACTTTCAATTGGTCTTTCATTCAAACGTAATTCATGAGTTTGTAATAAATATCACACACTGGTCATCGAAAAACAATCCACTGACTTATACAGATCATCTCATTGTTAACACATTTCAGTATACAGTATTTCTTTAAAAAGCATATTTTTTAATACTGTTACTGAAGTCATCAGTAAAGTCTGTAAGTATTGAGAATCTGTCAGGCTCACAGTGGTGGATACAAGTTTCCCAAATTCTAATTTTCACTTGAAAGCTTGAATTGTATCATTGGCAACAAATACTGTCAGTTGTTTTCCTTGAAATGACAGCCTTACTTCTTTCATTTCTGAGAAATGTCTACCAAATACTCAGGTCTGAATAACAGTAGTTTGTCTGTCAGTCATTTCCTCAAAGAAAAGCAGTGCTCCAGTAAAACAGTGGCCAGCTCAGGCCTCAGATTAGACACCCTGCCACGCTTTTCCTGGAGGCAGCCATCCTGCTTTGGCACAAAAACATCGTACGGATTATTCCCCAGAATATTAAAATGATGTGCACTTAAGGACTGAGATTTAATAAAATAATGTATTTTTAAATTAATTAATTAATTTTTAGATTTGTGCCGTTGGGTACATGCACTCACTGGAGAGACAGAGAGAAAGTGACAGATTCCACACCCCTCTCACCCAAGGGGATGGCCACGCCACAGTCCCTTCTCCTCCATTCTCCTCTGGGAGTTTTGGGTATGCACGTATGTATACTCAGTTTGTTTTTCAAGCCACTGGGCCTGGGACTTGAACCATGGAACTGACTATGTGGGATCCAGTGCCTTAACTACCATGCCACCTACTGGCTCCTTAATAAAATAATTGTTATTGCTTCATCAAGGGTTTTTTTTAAGTGAGATGGGCAAACTGTTGTAGTTGTGAGGGTGGTAAAGAATGCAATGATTACTGCTATAGCTTGGTGCTACTACGGATTCATGCTAAAACCAGGTGAAACAATCCATGCAGTTTGACCTATCACTGTTTTTGCACCTTCTACATAAATCTCCAAATGGTGCTGTGAAAATAGCTTGACTCACAAACCCCTGGGGGCTGCAGATCATGTGTAGAGAACTGCCGGGCTGAAGAATGAGTACAAGGAAGGCGATCAGGACCCAGTTCAGGTGCCTGTGAAAACGCTGCCTGGGGCGCTAGCCCTCTCAATCTGAAATCCATCCTGCAGTCTTTTGCATGGCTAACTCCCCTCGTTCTTCATTCTCAGGCTTCCCAGTTGCTTCTTCTCATCCACACCCAAAACCCAATTTTGGCTCAACCGCTGGGTGTTAACGAAGTCCTGGTTGGAAATCAATTTCTTGGGTTAATTTGTGTTATAATTTCTGGGACTCGACTTTAGGTATCAGTCCTCTGCACTGAGATCCACGAGGGACCTCCTATTAAACACCCCTTAGTATTTTCTGGACTGCTGTGAGGTGGACTACCACGTGAGTCTCTCACTAGCTCTGTGTCTTGCATTGTACGTGTATTGGAAGAGGCAGTGGGAGGGAGGGTAAAGGGATTAGGCATGTGGTACAAATTGATATTGTTTAGGAATATACCTTAAAAAGTAAGCATCAGGGCCAACAAGTGGCATGGTGGTTAAGGAGCTGGACTCCCACATGGCTGATTGCAATTCAAGTCCCAGACCTGGAGGCTTGAAAATCATGCCAGGTGCACGTACATGTGTGCCCAAAATTCCAGGAGAAGAATGGAAGAGAAGGGCGTGGCTATCCCCTCTGGGGGGCAATTTCTCACCTTCCCTCTCATTGCTCTCTGGTGAGCTGAGCACAAGCAACCTTTGGCAAAAACCTTAAAAATAAAATTTAAAAAAAAGCAAAAACATCTATCTTTATAAGTTGCTTGAAATGCAAGGTTCATTTAAATTTTAAATGCCCCTCTATGCCTTCAGCAAGTCCTAAGGTTTTGGTTAAACCCACAACTATGTAAACTAACCTGCAAAGGGTTGAGGATTTTGCAATGTGACCTCCCACCTTCATCCTAGTTCAGAGGTGAACTAAAGTGTAGCCAGTCATTCTCACCAAACAGCTTGTAACCATCCTTCTTCTTGCCCTACTCTTTGTTGTATAAACTGATTTCTCAGTTGCCATCCTGATAACCATATGGCTAGGAAACAAGAATATTCACCTAGGTGAATTCATCCTAAGCTCTGGTTCAAATATATCACTTGTATTTCACTTACTATGCCTCAGCCTTCTTTTAAGGTTGATGTATCTAACTTGAAAAATAAAACAAAACTTAGCTGCCTTCCATCGTACAAGATAAATCTTTTACTCTTTCAGATAAGGGTAAAAAAAGAAAAACCATCTAATCAATAAACAGTTGCTAAAAGAAATACCTAACATATTATAGTTTTTATTTATTTATATTTTTCTTTGAGAGATTTTTGCTATAGGGCACGTGCACTCTTCAGAGAGACAGAAAGCAAGAAATCACCCCCCAGGGGAATGGCCAGGCTGAAATCCCTTCTCTTCCATTTTCCTCTCGGGAGTTTGGGAACACACGCACACATACCCTGCATGAGTTTCAAGCCTCTGGGTCCGGGACCCAAACCGCGGTTTGCCATGTGGGAGTCAGTGACGTAACCATTACACCATCTGCTGGTCCCATATTATAGTTTTTAAATGTATGCTCCTCCATTTCTTTTCTATCATTAATTTTTGAATATGCATTGGGAGTTTATCCAGGTGAAAGACCTTGGTAAATGTGTTGTTTAAATATGAAACTTGGAGTTGGTTTCACAGGACAGGGTGTCATTTTCTGAAAATAGTTTTCAGCAAATAGCAAATTAATCTAAGAGCAAATTAATATGATTTTCAAAGCGGTCTCTCCTATTGAGTAGCTCATTTTCATCACTACAGAAGAAATGCTTTGTTCTCCTTGCATGCCTCCTTGTTACCTCTCTGGGCTAAGCTTTCCATATCAGCACAACCACCTCCCTGCACTTGGAATAGCTGAGCTCCATCACAGTAGTGTGTCTGTGTGAAACAATCTTGCATTATTTCCAAGAGTTAGTAACAGAATGAAATGCCTTTCATGCCACTCCCCAGCAATCTTGCAAGTAGTGGCTGAGGTTGAACTTCTGCAGGGCTATAAGAAGACGTCTTGTGCTGCCCCTGGCAGTGAGACACAGTGCTGTACGGGGTGATGGAACGCCCAGGCCCACATGAGTCTGTGCTCTAGGGAGAAGCAGGCTGAAGACAGGCAATGGGACATGCAGGCAGGAGCCCCGGTTCCAGAAGTGTGTCTCTGGACAAGGGATCCCAGGGTGGCTACTTTCTTGTCAAACAGGAACACGTTGTTCTCCAACATGAGGCTGACCAAGGTCTCCCCAGCCACTGAGGGGCAGTTTTTCCTAGTTAGGATCTTGAGTTCTAGAGGTAAAATGGCTTTGAGTTTTGGCACTATCATTTACAAGTGGAGTGACCTTGGATGAGAAATGTAACCTCTCTAATCTTTAGAGACGGTATCTACAAATAGAGGCAGACAGTGTACCCAGGTTGTGGAGTCATCATAAGGCTGTAATGATACTGTTGACATACAGTGCCTAGCACAGTGACTGGCACAGGGTTAGGGCTTACCAAATGACACTATTATCAGCTTTAGATCTCTGAAAGTACACACTGTACATGTCCTGGAAGGAGAGGAACAAACCCAGGAATTTCATATTCTTCTCCTTCTCCCAGGAAGAGGACCCTGCGATAAAACAGACAATTCTATCAGAGTTCTTGGGCACTAATTAAAGAATATGTAATTAACCATCAGGGATGTTTCCATCATAATTGGGAGAGATCTCTTCAGGCATAAACATTTGGATTATTAACAAAATATTACCAGAAGATGTAGTCTCGTTAGATGGAGACTCAAAAGGATACCAGTATGAGGTCTCCACTCCAATTCTATACTGAGAGTCACTTGATCTCAATTCTGATGACCTTTACCTTCATCCCACTTCAAAACTTAACTTTCAAAAGCCAGGCCATGGACACTACCAACTACCCAGACTATTCTGCAGATGAATTTTTCAATGTCAAGATCCCAATGTCAAGAATACTGGACACAGCTCCACTCTCACACTCTTGCTCACACACTTCCACCTTCCTTCAACACCTCTGAGGTTCCCAGGACCTTGGCCAGTCCCTCCTTTCCCTCGTTCTGTGACAGGCCTCCAGTTTCACAAGTTTCTTACCTAGCCTCAAGTGCATGGCGCCCTGCCTTTACCCATTCTGATCACGACCTCTGGCTCTGCTTCCTTGTTCTTCTATCACACCCAACCTGCAAAACCAAACCCGAGATCAATGCGGTCATAGTTCTACCAGAGTTGGGATCCGGGCTCCCAGTCCTCCTAGCTCCGGAGGCACTTCAGTCACATCCCTCTACCTTCACTTCTATTCACTACTTCATCCCAACACAAGTATGTTCTTAAATATCTCCCCTGATTCCAAATTACTTTAGCGTCTTATGCTTCAGAAGTAGTTTATACCAGTTCTCTCTACTTCCTTATCCTAGTTTCACTCTTCAACACAAAGCAATCTGGCCTTTGCCTCCATTATCTTAACCAAACTGCATTTGTTAAGTTTCTTAATATTTTTCATATTGCCAAATCCAAGGAATCCTTTGTAATTCTATGTTTTGAGATCTCCTAAAAGCATCAGAAATTGTAGCTCATTCCTTCCTTGTTAACCTCTACTCTCACCTTTTAAATACCAGTATTGCCCAGGCTGTATCTCCAGTTTCTACTCTTCGCACTCTTTAGACACTTCCAGAGTGATCTCATTCAAACTTAAGACTTCAATTACCCATAGGAGTCACAAACTGGTACCACATCTAACACAGATGTCTCTGCTGAGTGGAGACTCCGTATGCACACTGGTTAGGAAAGTAACCTCCAAATTCAGACAAACTTGCCTTCTAAATCCCATCTCTGTACTTAGCAAATGTTTGACCACGACAAAGTTGCTTAACTTAAATCTCAGAGTCCTCAGTTATTGAATGGGGTAATCAATACCAGTTTCTACATGTACAGTTTTTGGGGGATTAAATGAAACGATACATGCAGAACACATAGACAGCACTTGATATAGTTAGCTATTGTTGTCATTACGGGATTCTTTACCCAAAGTTCCCTGGAGCAACTTGAACATCACATGTTAAAAAGTCAACTTAACCTCATATTCCTCCTTCATGCAATAAATCATAAAAGATCTGTCTCTCAAGGATTCATTTCTATAACTACCCTGCAAGTTAAGTTGGTGCCCTTGTTTCATACATGAGGAAACAGGCTTAGAGAAGTTAAATGGCAGTTAGGATTCATATCATGGTCCTTCTGACTCCTAAGTCCATGCAACCGAGCACTGGTAAATGCGCAGTGTTCAATTCTTAAGTCAAACCCCAGGGTGTTTATTTTGGGCTTCTTCCCTCTCACTCAGCTACATCTAGTGGTATGCTGGAGAAGTAGCTCTCATAGCAAAAAAAAAAAAAAACCTAAAACAAAAACAAAAAACCCTGATTTGTAGCATTTGCTGATTTCAAGCTACCAACTGACATCACTGCAGAGACGGACAGACTGGCTTGGGAGTCTGCAGGAGCTGGCTGATGCAGAGTGGCCAATCCAGTAAGTCCTCAAATACTATTAATTAAGATCCAGTCATCTGACTGACAGCCATTTGCAAAAAATAAATGAGTCCCAATGAAGTTGGTGAAAACAACAACGTGCTAAAAAAAAATCTCGAGGAAAAGGAATACTGTTCAGAGATAGGATTCGGAATTTTTCTTTGCCTTTTATTTTCTACTTTTTTCCTGACTAACTTAATTTGGGCCAATTATTTCTCGTATTCATGGCTATTAGTTCCGAGGTTTCACTCTCACTATCCTCCGCTCCCACCACCCTCCATGACCCAGCCTTACTATCCTTCTCCCAGTTCTGAGTGCTTTGGTCTCCTCTCTTCTAGGCCTCTGCGCCCCAGTACTCCCAGCCAAGAATGTCTACCCCCTGCTCCCCGCCATCTTTGTCTGGTGGACTCTTGTTTCTTGACTTTCCGTTTAGGCATTAATCCCAGGGAATTACTTGGAACAGACTGAATGTCGAACAACGGGAATTAAGTCGGAATGGGATGAATGTCCAACAAACAGCAGACTGCTTAAAGAAAATACTAGTTTTTGAGACACAATAGTGTGATATTGTTTCCGTAGGGAAGAATGCACATATACATAGGAGAATATAAGTTAGTCTCTAGGATTTTTGCAGTGATTTTCTACATGTGGGTGAGATTATGTGAGATTTTTTTTTTGGCTTGTGCGTAGCTTTAAGTGTGCATTGTGATAAAAAAAGTTTTTGGTTTTTTTTTGTCAGATACTTTTATGTTAATAAAACCTAGAAAATAATGGAAAACAGGTAATATGTAAAGAAATGTAAATTATCACATGGTGTGTAAAAATTGCCAAAGCTAAAGAAACCAGATACCCAAGAGATTAATTCCAATTAAAGTATTATTTCTGTAAGATTGTTGGGTTGGCCACATTTTACATTACTATTAACTCACCTCACTGAAATTTCTTGTAAATCTTCAACTGTTTCTTTTCTATTCCCCTTGTTATCTGGCTAGGAAAACAATCAATACCTTAGGAAGCACACACCGCTTCACTGAGGCCAGAGCTCCCCCCAGTTCCTGGCCTCTCCTGCCGCAGGTCCCACCAACCTTCCTCAGGCTCACTGCACCTCCGACGTTAGCCATGTGCTCTCTGCTCCGGTATGCAAACTCCACGACCTGAATGTGTCATGCAGTTTCAGCTGTCTATGCCTTTGCGCATACCCACATTCTCTGAAATGCTTTTAAAATACACATGCATTTACTGCAATCCCTCCTCCTCCATTTTTTCTTCCCATTGGGCACCCATGCACATGAGCCTGGCATGTTTTCAAGTCCCTGGGTTTTGGACTCAAACCACATGGTTGGCCATGTGGGATCCAGCCACCTGAACCACAAGGCCATGGGCTGGCTTCTCTTTACCATTAAAAAACAAAAACAATACCAAAAAACTTCAAAGCCAAGCTTTTAAATGTATACATATGTATGTGTGTGTGTGTGTGTGTGTGTACACTCACACACACCAATCTTGCCAAAGTGTTCAGTGAAATTTTACTTATTTGGGCATTGCAGGACATTTAATTTTTTTCTGTAAAAAGAGGATTTCATTCTACAGGGCTTCATTCATTATTAGTTAGTTGTTTAGTAGCTTCTTGGGACTCTTTAAGCTAAATCTGTATTGCGGTTTCTAATTTTGGATGCAGAAACTGAACCCCAGGAAGTTAAACACTCAGTATCTCGCCTACGACTAGAAAGCAATTTAGTGGAGATCTACGTTCAGAATGAATGGACTCAGAATTTCAATCTGCTGCTTAGTCCACTGAGTCACCATGTCCTCCCACCTTTAGTTCTATTATAGGAATTAACTTGGTGTAGAGACCTCGGAAGGTGACAGCAAACACTTTATTTTGTGGTCAGGCAATTAAACGTGTGAAGGCCCCTACCCTTTATCTGATCATTACCTAAAGGACATTCCTATTTAGCCAGAAGTGATTTGTTGGCGTTGTAATATGGGCAGCCTTTTTACATCTCCCTCTGTAGCTGCTGAAATCTTGGCTCGCACCCAAATGCCCCACTTGGGTTTTGTTCAGGAAAGATTTCTTCCAGCTGCTTTATTTGTTCCACGATTACATGTATGAGCTTCCAGAATATACAAGATCACAAGTCAAATGAAAGCCTTCAGCTCCTACTTTGCATAAAGACAGAAAATTTGAAACCAAGGAAACAACAAAACTTGGCTAAATGAAGGGCTGAGTATAAATGAGACTGAACAGCATTCTTACTAAAAGGTCAGCAGACGCTAAAATGCTGAAGGAAAATAGACACTGTAGCGTAATCATGGTATCTTTTTGCTGTATTTATGGTCACACTTGCAAAGGGATTCAGACTTCCCCTTTAGCATTCACCATGTAGGGCAAAACAAGCTGATAGAAACAAAAAGAAAATCTTGTTTCTAATTTAGCGGTAAACAAAAACAACCACATGGACAGAATTTCCACTTAAGAACTGGGAAGAGTGCACCTAAATATGAAACTACGGCATCTTGGAGACTGGCCATGACTCCCGTGCAGAGCCTGGGAATTGGGATAGAGAGGAGCAGATCTCAGGGAAAGGGCTAATGTCAAAGGAGTAGGGATGGGTGGTTACTCTAGCAGATGCTAGAGCTGCAGATAGAGAGACCTACAGATCACAGTGCATGAGGAAGATGACCTGCATGGCAGCTATGGGATGTCTGCCATCACCAAATGCTGAAAGGGTCTTTGGAAATTTAAGAAGGAAAAGCCATAAATCTAAAAATAAATACTAGAAAGTAGACAGAGTCTCTGACTTCAGTTAAGCTTCACATACAGTACACATGTTTACTAGTTGTGGTTAAGCTGTGGCATTGGTGAGAATACCATCTTGCTACATCACAGATGACAACTGGTGAAAGCAAACAACATCCTAATAGCCTCAGGAAGATTGCTCCTAAACAGTGAAGATACTTTTACATGAAGCAGTCTGGACCAAGAGTCAATCGGTTATTTTTTAAACTGACATATAATAATCGTACATATGTATGAAGTACAGTATGATGTTTAGGTATATGCATACGATCTGTAATGATCAAATTAGGGCATTCAGCATACCCAGCACCTCTGACTTTACCATTTCTTTGTGGTAAGAATGTTCAAAATACTCGTATCTGTCTCTGTAGAGAAACACAGTATGTAACCGTTCACTACAGCTGCCCTCCTGTGGGATGGAACACTAGAACTTATCCCTTCTAACAGCAATTTCGTACACACTGACTGACCTCTCTCCACTGTCCCACTGCCCTTCCCAGCCTCTGGAAACCACTGTTCTCTCTACCTCTATGACATCAACTGGGTTTTGTTTTTGTTTTTTAATTTGTCAGAGATGTGTGTGCTTACCAGAGAGAAACAGAGAGAGAGAGAGAAAGTGAGAGAAACAGAGAGAGAGAGAAAGTGAGAAAACACCCTTCATGGGGCATGATCATGCTACAATCCCTTCTCCTCCACTTCTACCTTTCAGGATTTGGGGCCATACACACACACACATACATACACACACACACACACACACACACACATGCACGCACCTAATGTATTTCTCAAACCACTAGGTCAGGGACCTGAAGTGAGCCATCATTTTTTTTTAAGAATTATTTATTTAATTTTATTTATTTATTCATTTACTTTTTAAATTTGGCCCGACACACACACACACAGAAGTAAAGCGAGAAAGCAAGCTACCACGTCCAGGACGCGAACTGTTGTTGGCCATGTGGGAGTGTCCAGCACCTTAACCACTACGCCACCTACTGGTCCCACAGGATCCAGCCATATTAACCTTCAGGTCATGGGTTGGTTTGAGATGAACTTTTTAGACTCCACATAGGTATGAGATCATGTGGTATTTGCTGTTCTATACCTGGCTTATCTCACAATATCCTCCAGGAAGCACACCCATGTTTCCACAAATGACAGAATTTCTTTATTTTCATGGCTGAATAATACTCTATTGTGTATATATACCATATTTTCTTTACCCATTCATCCACTTATGGACACTTAACTTGATTCTCTATCTCGGCTATTGTGAATAGTGCTACAATTAACAGAAAAATGCAGATATATCTTTAACATACTGATTTCATTTCCTTTGGATCTATATCTATTAATAGTAGTGAGACCACTGAATCATATGGTAGTTAGTTCAATTTTTTTTATTTTTTGAGGCACCTCCATACTGTTTTCTATAATGACCATTCTAATTTACATTCCCACGATCAGCTAATTTATCCAAGCCAGTTAAAAGGGAGAAATGTGGGACAAACGATGGCATAATGGTTAGTTACATCACTGGACTTCCATGTACTTGACAGTGGTTCAAGTCCTGAACTCAGTGGCTTAAACTCATGCTGGGCATGTGTGCATGCATGCCCAAAATCCTGAGAAGAGAATGGAGGAGAAGGGATTGTGGCGAGTTCTCACTTTCTGTCTCTGTCTCTCCAGCGAGCACAAGCATTCTATGGCAAAAATCTCTCTCTCAAAAAAGGGGGGTACATGAAACCCAATGCACACTGCTGTGGATGCGATGGTGCATGAGTAGGACTCTGCACTACTGAAAGTGTTATTATCTGCTGGTGCTTCACAGCTCAGAATGTCCTGAGACTTGCCATCAGCTAAGGAAGTTGACTTGCTCGGACGTGGTGGTCCCTGCCCTGTGGAAGTTGTCCTGCTCAGGCGTGGTGGTGCCTGCCCTGTGGAAGTGGCCCTGCTCAGGTGTGGTGGTCCCTGCCCTGTGGAAGTGGCCCTGCTCACAAGTGGTGGTGCCTGCCCTGTGGAAGTTGCCCTGCTCAGGCGTGGTGGTCCCTGA
>NW_006160082.1:1603966-1625486 GCF_000334495.1 Tupaia belangeri chinensis | reverse complement strand
CTGCTCAGGCGTGGTGGTGCCTGCCCTGTGGAAGTGGCCCTGCTCAGGCATGGTGGTCCCTGCGCTATGGAAATTGCCCTGCTCAGGCATGGTGGTGCTTGCCTTGTGGAAGTGGCCCTGCTCAGGTGTGGTGGTGCCTGCCCTGTGGAAGTGGCCCTGCTCAAGGTAATTTGTCTCTCTCCCGTGGGGGTTCGGGGGACAGCCCACAATCCCGATGTCTAGTCAGCATGAGGGGACAAGTATGCATGGCTTCAATCTCTCTTTCAGTGTCTGTTTCACAGAAGCCCAGTCTAAAACACATACGTAACTTAAACTTCATATATAAACACACATTTATTCAAGGATATTTTGATCTATGCCAAAGCCTTCATCTTTGAAGACTGGTCCAATGATCAGCACATCTTGCTCTTTATCTTGCATAAACTATACCTAAAATGCATTACCTACGGTGGTTTCCTATTTTGGATTTTTTAAGAATGAAAACTTTATGATCATTGGAAAACAACTGATTTTTAAAATTTAGATTTAGATTTAAATTTGAAAACTTTATGATCATTGGAAAACAACTGAGATGTAGAAGCCATCTAGATTTTTAAAATTCCCCTCCCCCAATCCTTAACAGTTTTCTTGCCCATAGTGAACATCAGAAATTAAAAAAAAAATTGTAATTATAGCAAAATACATGTAACAGCATGTACATGAATCCTAACCATTCTTTTTTTTCTTTTTTAAAATTTATTTGTTTACATTCATTCACTATACATCATTACAGCATACAAAATGAGATTTTTCCATCCAGAGTACACTGTATATTGTCTCAATCAAGCACATCAACAAACATGTTATTGTCAACAAATAATTTTCCACTTCTTGTTTCCTGTATGTTTTGCTACCCCCCCTCCTTGATTCCCTATCTCTTATCCTCAGCCATCTCCCACTCTCTTCCCACACTGTCTCTGGTATCTATGTTTACTTTCTATACTGTTTCCCCCCATTTTTTATTGAATCCTAACCATTCTTAAGCATGCAGATCAATATCAAGTACACTGACGTTGCTGTGCACCCACCACCAGCATCCGTCTCCAGAACTCTGTTCATTTTGTAAAACTGAAACTCTCAACCCATTAAACATGAACTCCTCACTCCCAACCTCTCCCCAGACTCCTGGAAACTACTGTTCTTTCTATCTCTATGAATCTGACTACTTTAGGTACCGCAGATTTTTAAAAACACAGTGAGAAATCTTCAGCAGTCTTTCCAATATATCAAACTTAATTTTTATAGAAAAGGCAGCCATCTTTTTGTACTTACAGTCCATTGGTTTGCCTAATATTTCATTAAATCACATAATTAGAATAACAAGTTCGACTGGCATAACTAGGTTCAGGGACAAACACAAGCAACAGATCACATAAAGGTTTGGAGCAAAAACAGCTTGGCTAGCTGGAGTAGAAGTACATGAGTGTGCTAAAAAGAAGCCTCTGGTGACAAGTCCTCAACATGCTGGGGACATCCACACAATGACCTGCTTAGGAGCCAGAGCTACCTTTAATATGGTGAACTGGTAAAGAGAGCTGCTTTTCCTGTATTAAAAAATAGATGATGTCAACATTTACTGAGCACTGACAATGTGCCAGGCACTGTGCTAAGCATACTGCTCAGGCGTGGTGGTGCCTGCCCTGTGGAAGTGGCCCTGCTCAGGCATGGTGGTCCCTGCGCTATGGAAATTGCCCTGCTCAGGCATGGTGGTGCTTGCCTTGTGGAAGTGGCCCTGCTCAGGTGTGGTGGTGCCTGCCCTGTGGAAGTGGCCCTGCTCAAGGTAATTTGTCTCTCTCCCGTGGGGGTTCGGGGGACAGCCCACAATCCCGATGTCTAGTCAGCATGAGGGGACAAGTATGCATGGCTTCAATCTCTCTTTCAGTGTCTGTTTCACAGAAGCCCAGTCTAAAACACATACGTAACTTAAACTTCATATATAAACACACATTTATTCAAGGATATTTTGATCTATGCCAAAGCCTTCATCTTTGAAGACTGGTCCAATGATCAGCACATCTTGCTCTTTATCTTGCATAAACTATACCTAAAATGCATTACCTACGGTGGTTTCCTATTTTGGATTTTTTAAGAATGAAAACTTTATGATCATTGGAAAACAACTGAGATGTAGAAGCCATCTAGATTTTTAAAATTCCCCTCCCCCAATCCTTAACAGTTTTCTTGCCCATAGTGAACATCAGAAATTAAAAAAAAAATTGTAATTATAGCAAAATACATGTAACAGCATGTACATGAATCCTAACCATTCTTTTTTTTCTTTTTTAAAATTTATTTGTTTACATTCATTCACTATACATCATTACAGCATACAAAATGAGATTTTTCCATCCAGAGTACACTGTATATTGTCTCAATCAAGCACATCAACAAACATGTTATTGTCAACAAATAATTTTCCACTTCTTGTTTCCTGTATGTTTTGCTACCCCCCCTCCTTGATTCCCTATCTCTTATCCTCAGCCATCTCCCACTCTCTTCCCACACTGTCTCTGGTATCTATGTTTACTTTCTATACTGTTTCCCCCCATTTTTTATTGAATCCTAACCATTCTTAAGCATGCAGATCAATATCAAGTACACTGACGTTGCTGTGCACCCACCACCAGCATCCGTCTCCAGAACTCTGTTCATTTTGTAAAACTGAAACTCTCAACCCATTAAACATGAACTCCTCACTCCCAACCTCTCCCCAGACTCCTGGAAACTACTGTTCTTTCTATCTCTATGAATCTGACTACTTTAGGTACCGCAGATTTTTAAAAACACAGTGAGAAATCTTCAGCAGTCTTTCCAATATATCAAACTTAATTTTTATAGAAAAGGCAGCCATCTTTTTGTACTTACAGTCCATTGGTTTGCCTAATATTTCATTAAATCACATAATTAGAATAACAAGTTCGACTGGCATAACTAGGTTCAGGGACAAACACAAGCAACAGATCACATAAAGGTTTGGAGCAAAAACAGCTTGGCTAGCTGGAGTAGAAGTACATGAGTGTGCTAAAAAGAAGCCTCTGGTGACAAGTCCTCAACATGCTGGGGACATCCACACAATGACCTGCTTAGGAGCCAGAGCTACCTTTAATATGGTGAACTGGTAAAGAGAGCTGCTTTTCCTGTATTAAAAAATAGATGATGTCAACATTTACTGAGCACTGACAATGTGCCAGGCACTGTGCTAAGCATATAATTTGCATTATGTCATTTAATGACCATAATCCTGTGAGGCAAATATTATCATCACCCCATTTTATCTACAAGGAAATCTATGCGTGAAGAGGTACTTAAGCAATTTGTCAAAAGTCATAGCACTGAGAAGTGGCTGGGCGGAGATCTTTCAAGTCAGTGTGACTCCAGAGCCTGTCCTCACTTTGCCTGCTAAGCTGGCTCCTAAGTGAATATTAAACAAAAGGTGTAACGAGAATAAAAACACAGACTCGAACCTTGCTTTCCATTGACATCATGCAAAGTGACAAAATATGTCACATCTAGTTTTTTTTTAAAGACTGTAATTTAACAAACAAAGGCTGCACTTTGCAATCCTCACAAGAAAGGAATGTAGGTAGTACAGTCTGCAACTGTTATTTGTTTACGTAGGAATGATTTCAGTTAATTAAAGGCAGAAGAATTAAGCAATATTTGTAAGGAAACAGCTAAAGTCAGACATCTTAATTACGCTATCAGATTAGCACAAAAAAGAGAATAAGCTCCAAATGAAAAAGATGAAAAGTTTATAGACTATAATAAAAGCTAAATGTGTTACGTCTCAAGATAACTCTTTGAATAAAAAGAGAGTCAGTACATCCAAAATAATTCAGGCAGCTAGCAAGTGACTAATCAAAGAGGTCTCATTACAACCATCTGTATCGACATTCATATGGAAAACCTAAGCTATGTTTTTATTAGCAGCATTTTCCTAAGAAAGGAAAGCAAGGATTTGTGATTGTCTATTAGAAAGAAAAGTGAATGATATCTGCTATGCTTTGAGTTTTTGTGTCCCCTCCAAAATTCATATTAAAACTTAATCCCCAGGGCAACCATTTGAAGAGCAGGGCCTTTAGGAGATTAGGTCACGAGGGCTCCACCCTTTTGGATGGATTAGAACCTAAGAGGCTTAGGCGAGGGGGGCGGGGCAGGTGCCTTTCCACCACTTGAGGCTACAGCGACAAGGTGTCTTGGAACCAGCGAATGTCTCTAGACACTGATTCTGCCAGCAGCTTGATCGTGGACTGTCCAGCCTCCAGAGCCATGAGCAATGAATTTCTGTTGCTTATAAATTACCCAGTACTTGTAGTCTATTTTTGTTACAGCAACACAAACAGACTGAGAGGGAAATTTGTACAGAGAGTGGGATGCTGCTATAACAAATACCTAAAAATGTGCCCTGTGGAAGTTGTCCTGCTCAGCTTAGGAACTAGGTAATGGATAAATGCTGGAAGAGTTTGGAAGTGAATGCTAAGGGGAAAAAAAATTACATATATATATATGTTACATATAGTTATATATATATATGTGTGTGTGTGTGTGTGTGTGTGTATAGAGAGAGAGAGAGCCATGAATGGAATGAGTGTGTGTGTGTGTGTGTGTGTATACATAAGAGAGAGAGAGAGAGAGCCATGAATGGAATGTTAAAGGAAATTCTGGAGAGGAATCAAAAAGAGAGTTGTAGAAAAGGTCTCAATATTCTTAGAGATTATTTAAGTGGTTGTAATCAGAATTTTGGTAGAAATAGGAATAGTAAAGGCAATTATGATGGGGTCTTAGACAAAAATGAGAAGCAGGGTATTGGAGTTTAAGGAAAGGCTGAACTTGTAAAAAGGTGGTGAAGAACTTGGTTGAATTGTGCCCACATCTTAGTGCTTCGTGGAAGACAAAACTTCAGAGTGATGAACTAAGATACGTGATGGAAGAAATCGCTAAGCAAAGGATTCAAGCAAAGTGCTACATGGCTTCTCTTGCCTGCTTATACAGATGTAAGAAGAGAGAAACGGATTAAAGACAGAATTTATAATCAAAAGAGAAGCAGAACTTAGAAGATTTGAAAACTTCGCAGCTGAGCCAATTTGTAAAGTATAAAAGGGCATGTTCAAAGCAATACCAAGGTGTGGCCACGTGAATGTTTGATACGGAGATTAGTATGGATATATAAAGGAGCCAGGTGCTATTCATCAAGACAAGGGAAGGATGACCCCAGATGCATTTCAGAGCTCTTCGAGGCTGTTCCGTCTATTACAGGTTCAAAGTGCCAGGGCCTTAAGACAAGAATGGTTTTAAGGGAGATGCCCAGGGTACCCATGGGACCTTGGGGCTTGCTCTCCAGAGCCCCCTCAAGTCTCCACTTTCTCTATTCCAGTGTACAGCTCCATGGCACCCCAGGTATGACCGGACTGAGCCTAGGAGCAGTGCAGTCTGTGATGGACTTTACTCTCAAAAGCACAACTGGTAAACCTTGGTGGTGTCTCTATGGTGTTAGCTTTGCAGATATAGAGAGTGCAAGAATTGTGGTGGCATGGTTATTCTGGAGAGGCTTAGGACCCAGGCATAGAAATGCCACAAGGACAGGGCCGCTGCAGGAGGAGCACCCACTAGGGCAATGCCTGACAGGCCGTATGTGTGGGGCTACTGCAGAGAGCCTCCACTGGGGTCATACTTGGTAAAGCCATGGGGACAGATTTGACTCTGAAACCCACAGAGCCACTAGCTTGCAATGCTAGCCTGGGAGAACTGCAGGCACCCAGTTTCAAGCCTTGAAAGTTCCTGTATGGGCTATGCCCAGTAAAGCCATGAGCATGGGGCTGCCCAGGGCCTTGGGAGCCCAACCCCCTGTACTAGTGTGTAGGGCATGTGAGATGCGGAGTCGAATATGAGTATTATTAAGCACTGAGATTTAATGATGATTGCCTATTGGGTTTCAGACGTACATAGGACCTGGTGCTCTTTCCTTTCTTGCCTCTCTCTCCCTTTTGTAATAGGAGTATCTACCCTATTCCTGTCCCACCATTGCTTTTTGGAAGTGCCTAACGAGTTTGATCTCAGAGGCTCACTGCTTGTGGGGGGATTTTCTTTCAGATGAATCAAGGTATGATTCTGGGATTGCAAAGATGCAGTTCACAGCACTGCCCCTTAGGCAGTCCTAGTCTAGTGGGACAGACAGATACAGAGCAAAATTATAACAACACAAAATACTAAGTGCTGCCATTGAGATGTAGAAAAGTGCACAAATAGGGACAAGCAGTTAGCGTAATGGCTATGTCGCTGAACTTCCATGTAGCCGACCGTGGTTCGAGTCCCAGACCTGGTGGCTTAAACTCATGTCGGGCGCATGTGCGTGCGTGCCCAAGATCCCGAGAGAAGAATGGAGGAGAAGGGATTGCGGTGTGGCCATACCCCCGGGGGCGGGGGTGGGGGTGATTTCTTGCTTTCTGTCTCTGTCTTTCTGGCAAGCGCACATACCCTATAGCAAAAAACCTCTCAAAAAAGAAAAAAAAAGCATTCAAATAAGTCCAGAAATCTTTTGATATTCCTCCTTTCAAGAGTGGAGTTGGGACCGGCAGGTGGCATGCATGATAGTTAAAGCACTGGACACTCGCTAGACACTTCCACATGGTCGACTGGTTCAAATCCTGGACCTGGTGGCTTCCTTTCTCACTTTCTATTTCTCTCTCTCTCTCTCTCTCTGGTCAAATTTTTTTAAAAAAATGAATGAATGAATGAGTAAAAAAGAATAATTCTTTAAAAAATAAAAAATAGTGGAGACTAATGGCCTCCCCTTAAAAATGGACACTGGGGCTTTCCTCAGGTCCTGTCTCTCAGGAGCCACTTGTTCGGGGGTGGGCCATCAGGCATGTGTGAGGACACTAGCATTCCTGACCAGAGGCCCATGTGATAACTGAGGTCTCCTGCAAATGAAGGCTGGCTGGGAATGAGGAGAAATCATCAAAAGAGAACTTACTCGAAATGAGATAATTATAGAAAAACACAACGCTCACTTTCTAAATGCCTTCAGGTTGATTTTTTTTTTTTTAGCCATCATTTGGGCTTATATCTGTTTCTAACATGTTCTTTCTCTTGTTCACATCAAAATACCTGCTGGTCATTGGTTCCATTTTTTGGAGAAGCTCTGGTTAAATGATAGGATGCTCTCTCTAAAGGTTTGTAATTCCTGGCCCCTTCTCTTTTAATCATAAGTAAGTGCTATGTAATTGGTGCTTGCTGGTTCAACAGGATATTGGGCAGGTTTCTTAAATTTCCTCCCACTTTCATTGAGAAGGATTCTCAGAGAAGACAAGTTCTGAATTGTAGTCTAGACAGGAAAAATCTGTAGTCTGGAATGCAGAGGGGAAAATGACATATTTTAATGCTAACACTTGTAATTTTTTTTGCCACTGTATCTTATTATCTTATACAAGAGAATAAAAAGAAAATAGACATAAAAATAATATGCTGGAAACCAGGATTTTTGATAGCCAACTTCTATTTGTAGATAATACACTAAATAATTTGAATCACAGGTACATGCAGAGCCTGGAGAAAGCACCTGCAGCAGCCCACTGCTTAAGGTTATGGCCATGGCAGTTTTAAAGTCTGTCCCCAGGGGCTGGACATGGGTGCAAGCAGTGGTGCAGCAGTAACGGGTGATGCTCTGTGAAGTCATCCTATGTGGGAAGGTTCCTAGTTCAAGTCTGGAGCCCTCCCTGAGTATGCCTGGCACATGCTTGCCCACGATCTGAGGTTGGTTAAACACTGGGGGTGGATCACAAGGTGGGGACACTACAGGAGGTGCACTTGCTCGCTCTCTCTCCCTCTCTCTTGTCTGTGGAAAAAATAAATAAATAAACTTAAAAATGTATGTCCAGGCCATCAAGTGGCATGGTGGTTAAGACATTGTACTCCCATATGTTCAACGATTGGTTAAGACATTGTACTCCCACATGGTCAACGACGGTTCAAGTCCCAGGCCTAATGGCTTGAAAATCACACCAGGCATATATGTGTGCATGCCCCAAGATCCCAGGGGGTGGGAGAAAGGAGAAGGGATTGTGGCATGGCCATCCTCCCTGAGGGATGGTTTCTCACTTTTCCTTTCACTCTCTCTCTAGCAAACGCACATGTTCTATGGCAAAAACCTTAAAAAAAAAAAAAAATGCCCACGAATCCTTTGATGTTCCTCTTTTCAAGAGTGGAGCCTAATGATTCTCCCCTATAATATGGACACTGGGGCTTTTCTCAGGCTCGCTCTCTCTCTCTCCTGAGCCATTTGCTTTGGGATGGGCCATCAGGCATGCACAAAGACACTCTAGCAGTCCTGACCAGAGGCCCATGTGATAAGAACGGAGGTCTCCTGCAAACAGGCACTAACCTGTCAGGCATCTGAGTGAGCCACCCCCGAAGTGATCCTCCAGACCCCTCGGACCTTCAGATGACCCATGTGTTGAGTGTAACTGTGTGCAAGGACATGAATCAGGACCACCCAGCTCAGCCATTCCTCCCAGATTCCTCCACAGATACCACGGATATACTAAATATTTACTGTTTTAATCAACTAAGTGTCAAGGTAATTTGTTACTCAGCAATACACAGCTAAGACATAGACCAGTAGGATGTTACTAATAAGGTGTGTGTATTCAGGATAGCATAATTTTCTTAACTCAAAGACAATTCTCGTAATTTCCTTCTCTGGAACATAGAAGTATAATATATGCAATTGCAAGTGGTGAGAGAAGACAGAGTCAATGCTAGCTACACTCCGCTCCCCCGTGTCACATCCCTCACCCCGAAGAAACTGTCACTTAAAATACTAACTATATGAGGTTGTGGGTTGTAATTTCTTAAGAGACTATTTAAAATAAGGTCTAAGGCAAGATGGTAATAGTAAAAGCCAATAACTTACCAGAAAGTTGTGAAAAAGCAGGCAAATAAAGCAAAGTAGTTCTATCCACAATTGTTAGATAACAAATAATAAGTTTTGAATTTTATCAGAATGGTGGTTTGGGCACTTGAATAATTTATTTCATTTGTTTTAAAATTTAGCTGTGTTGGAGTAGTGTGATTTAGTCTTTAAAGCTACAAGGTGTTCATTCTGCATACAGAAAGAGGACATTTTGTTCTTATTGGTTATGTATTACGTTTCTCAAAAGTGAGACTCATCTATTCATGAACATTGCTTATATATCTAATTTCCATCTAAAATTACTCTAGAGCCTGGAACTGAAATGACAAATATGACAATCGCATCCTCGAGGAACTCACACAGCAGCCCGGTGCTTCTCACATGAGCATGGCCCATGGGAATATTCTAAATGCAGATGCACAGTCTCTGTTCTAGAAACCAAATACCAAAGGTAGGAGAACAGAACCCAGAGATCACCATGACTCAGCTCAGAATTGATTCTGACAGTCTGGATGCAGACCCACCAAGGTGGGGAATATGGACAATAATGTAATATAAGCCACTTATTCCACCATCCTATATTCCCTGCTAGGTCTGAGAGGAACAAGGGGCTAGGGAAACTGCCTATGATGACAAACAGGTCACCTGAGGTTAGAGGGATGAAAGAGTCAGCCAAATGGAGAGGAGGTTTCAGTTACAGGCAGAGGTTGTACTGATAGTGCCTCTATGGAACGGGGCATTCTGTGTGGTAGGTTTGAGTAGTACATGAAAGAATGACTCATATAGGCATAGACTCTAAGCCTGCTTTATTTGAAAGAGTCCTAATTGACCCTCTAATGCAATCCTCTCATTTTATAGCTGAGAAACCCTAGAATAATCGCTCCAAAGTCATGCAGAGAAGGGATTCGAACCCTGGTCCTATGATTCCAGTTCTACTGTATGTTTTCCTTGACTGGCTCCTCTTACGGCTAACAGTTGTCTTTAAGAACCAGAACAAGGTCAAAGTACATAGTAGTTCTCAATTCTGAAAAAACCTGTGTTGTTATGATAGGCATATTTCTCAGGTGCTATCAATCTGGAGTGTTTTTGAAAAGATATAATCAGCCAGAAAAAAGTAAGCTAGATGTGAAAAATGTTCTTTGAAGCTATTTCAGTTGCTACTGTTGCAAAATGTTTGAATTTAAACTCTAGTAGGCATAAAATAAGCTTATAGAAAACACTAGTTTGGGAATCTGAATCAATGACCTAGAAATACATCTCAGAGAGGAATAAATGAAATTTTGAAAGAGTAGAATCAAAGAATATCAAAATGTTATTTCAAATGGTTTGTAAAAATAATGTTTTTTGGCCACAATGTGGAATAGGTATATTTTAAATCTACAGGTATTAATAATACGCTGCCATTTTCTTACATAGTGCTAGTCAGTTCAGTAGTAAATTTCTTTCAAAGGGATTTGCCGCTTAAAGTGACTGAAGGACCTGTATTGCAGTCTTACCAATAACACAAACTCGGGGGCCAGAGGGTGGCACAATGGTAAAGTATGATGCTCTGTGAGGCAGTCTCTCCTGGGAAGGTTGCCAGTTCAAGTCCAGAGACCTCCCAGAGTATGCCATGCATGTGCTTGCCCATGATCAGGAGCCAGCTGAGGAGAGGGGTGGGTCGTAGCTTCAGAACCCTGTTGGGAGTGCTTGCTGACTCTCCCATTCACTCCTGGATGAAATAAATGAATAAACTTAAAAGAAAATAACCAAAACTCTTCTCCATTTTTCAGAGCCTTGGCCATCTGGTGATCATGTCCACCATTTTCCTGAAGTCACTCAAAAGTCAACACTTTGTCCTTCTCCTATAGAGAACCAAACTCAGGCCTCTTACTCCTTCTCTGTACCCCACATTGTCTTGAAACACCCTTCCCCTGTTTAGGGAAACTGTAGGCCCCTGGCTGTCCTTTATCAATCCCTTGCATGACTTCTCCCCTGACCACTGAAATCCTCTAAAGACTCCGTGTGTTACTTCTCTTCCTAGTCGGCCATTTATGCTAACACAACACCATGATTCTCCTGCTAGCCTAGGTGCCCCATCTTGGGGACCAACCTTGACAGTTCTCTTTGTGTTGCTTCCCAATATCCAATCAGCTATTGATTTTATCTGTGCTAACATTTCTATGATTTCAGCTTTCCTTCATATGTCCATCTTCTTACCCTAAAATAAGATCTCATCCAGTACAATGATTTCCTGGGGACCAGCCTCTTCATCTTCTAGTATACCCTAGAAGCCAGCAACCATATGAAAACCTTTCTCATCCTGTCCCTTCCTTGCTCAAGAATCAGTACATGCTCTGTTGAACCTGACTCCAGAACCCCTGAGCTGAAATGACTTTTACCTCTGCAAGCCACAGCTAACATTTTCTCTAATATCCAACTTGCAATTCCTTCTTGGATGATGCCCTCCCAATCTAATCCCCTTCCACCCTGATTTTTTTTCTTTATTCATGATAGAGTGGGTATATGGATGAGAGAGAGAGAGAGAAAGAGAGAGAGAGAGAGAGAAGCACCCTCTACAGAGTCTGATCATACCTTGATACCACTAGTCCTCCAGCTTGACAGATCTGGGGCACTCACACATGTGCCTGGCATGTTTCAGGACGACCAGGCCAGGAATTCGAACCACAGTTGCCTTGCAGAATCCAGCTTCTCCTGACTAGTAGCACATTACCAATTCCTACAGAGCCAGCTCTGCAGTGATTTGTTTTGTTTTGTTTTTGGAGAGATTTTTGCTATAGGGTGCATGTGCTCACCTGAGAGATAGAGACAGAAAGTGAGAAATCGCCCCCCCCCCAGGAGGATGAGCAAGTCACAATCCTTTCTCCTCCATTCTCCTCTCAGGATTTTGGGCACACACACCTGTGAATTTCAAGCTGCCGGATCTGGGACTTGAACCATGGTCAGCTACATGGGAGCCCAGAGCCTTAACCACTACACTACCTGCTGCCCCCTCCATCGTGAATTCTAACTTCCTCAGCAGTCGTGTCTGGATCACACTCTCACACCTTCTTGCTGCATCTAAAGGGCAATTCTTATGGAGACCTTAAGTAATGGGAGGCCAGCAGAAGGGGCTTCATAAGCCCTTGTTAAATTGAACTGCAGCTCTGTGAGAGTTTAACTTTAATTATACAAAGATTGAAGGAACATGGAAAACACATCCTGTTTCAACTGTACCAGTTATTGCTCTAATTTCTTAACCAGTAATAGAAGAAACAGATACTGAAAGCTTTCTTATGATTAGAAAAGTCACTGGAAGAAAATCCTTTAAATATTCTTGTTAGTTTTCTCTCTCTGACACTTTAGATAGATCTTATCACTCTGAATATAAAGGGGTCTTCTGGCAACTGCAGAGCTAAGGATTGATGACAAGGGGTAGAACCAAATATGTGAAGGATGAATTGTGTCCACAAAAACCATGGGTCAGAGAGATATTTTCCAAATGGGGAATGAGTTCTGACAGGAGGCTGCCTGCTGGGAAATGCAGGCAGGCTTCGGAAAGCCAGTAATCATGATCAAATTTTAGTCGTGTTGATGCGTCTAAAATACACACATGGAATCTACATCACATACTTGTAAGTTATTCTAAAAAGAATTTAATTATGCAGAAGAGGATCCAAAGATCTTTCAAAATATGAGCATCCACTTCATCAGACATGCTAATGTGTCACAGATAACTGGTCTCACTTGCAAAATAACTGACGTTCAAGAGGACTTTGAGAGGCTTATAAATCTTACCTCCTTCACATGGAAGTTAGCTCCTGGCTAGATAAAACTAGTAGGATGTTGCCACAATAAAATAGATGGCTCAAAATCATGTATGAAAATGAAAAGCATATATCTGTTCTTAGATTTTATTTCCTGGGCATGCTTTCTATCTTCTTTGGACCAAACAATGTCCAAAGTGCCAAAGAGTCAGTGACCCCTGCCCAAAAGGAATTCACGTTCAATAGACAGTTCACAGGCTTGGCAGAAAAACTGAAAAGTAAAGGAAGCCATAACCAAGAGGGAAGAAGTCACACAAGATAGAAAATTTGGGGGTTAATCTTACGTTTATTAAGTTAAGAATAGCCCAGCAACTCAGTGTTAAGTGTAAGTAAAGTCAGCTCTCGCTCTGCCAGCTCGAGCTCGGCCATATGTGGTTTGTTTGAATCCTCATGTTTGAACGTGTCAAGTAAAAGACAACAGTGAGTAATAGTCCGGAACACGTCAAGATGCTGCAAAGTAGGTTAGTGTCTATAGATAAGAAATTGTCCCAACATTTATTCTTTAAGAAATACAACTGTTGAAACTTTTATTTTCATTTTTTTTCTAAGTTTGCTATAGGGCACTTGTGCTCACCAGAGAGAAAGAAAAAGAGAGAGGGAGAAAGAGAGAGAGAAAATGAGAAATCATCCCCCAGTGGGGATAGCTATACTGCAGTTCCTTACCCTCCATTCTCCTCTTGGGATTTTGGCCACAAACACACATGTACCCAGCATGATTTTTAAGCTGGATCCAGGACTCAAGCTGTATAGTTGGCCATGTGGGGTCCAGGTGCCTTAACCTCTGTGCCACCTGCTGGCCCTGAAACGTTTATTTTCTAATTTGTCTTTGGCAATGCGTTCCTTAACTCTATAAGAGAATTCAGAATTATATTAAATATTTTATCATTATAAAACAATTTTGAAAGTCTGCTTGGGAATCATAATAAAATGTTGGGGGGAACAGCAGATGACATACTAGTTACATCACTGGACTCTCACATGGTTTGAGTCCCGGACTTGGCAATTTAAAACTCACAGTGGGCAAGTGCACTTAGGTGCCCAACATCCTGAGAGGAGAAGGGGTTGTGGCATGGCCATTCCCCCTGGAGGGGTGATTTCTCACTTTCTGTCTCTCTGGCAAGCACATGTACCCTATAGCAAAAATACCTCTCTAAAAACTTTTTTTGAAAAATATACAAGTGGTCAGAAGTGATCTACAGGCTCAACTCCTAATGCTAATGATTCTACCAGAACTAATATATTGATATAATAAAGAATATCTTGGAATTGAGCCACACGCTGTAATAATAATTTTTAGGAAAAACGGAATAAAATGCAACTGCAAAAGCAAATTGCTTCAATCTAGGATGCTCTCTCGTTGGCTGGCATCTGAGCCTCTCCCCAGCTGTCACTACGCAGTGCATAAATGGCCAGTATTTATTTTTCACATGTTCTCTTCCCAAATATATCGCATGCTGTTCCCTGAGGAAAACAACTGTATTTTCTATTTGTCTGTTTCCCCAGCAGATAGGAAGCATCTTGCCCATGATAAATGTTTTGCTGATGAGGACATATCCATATGCTCATTTTACGTTACTATTTCTGTAAATTTTTTTTTTGAGAGGTTTTCGCTATAGGGCGCGTGCAATCGCCAGACAGACAGAGACAGACAGAGAGAAAGAAAGCGAGAAATCACCCCCCAGGGAGGATGGCCATGCTGCAATCCCTTCTCCTCCATTCTCCTCTCGGGATCTTGGGCATGCACGCACATGTACCCGGTGTGAGTTTTAAGCCACCGGGTCTGGGACGTGAACCGTGGCCAACTACATGGGAGTCCAGCGACATAGCCATTATGCTAACTGCTGGTCCCACTATTTCTGTAAATATTAATGGATATTGTTGGTTGAGAGGAAAAGACCCAGGATTAAAATTTTTTAATTCTATATACTTTGTCTGGCTAGGAAACATTTCTGAAGAACTCAATACAACCATGTGCTATTTAGACAAGACAAAAAGGTATAAATAAATAAATAAAGGACGAAGTAGCAGGTGGCTTGGTGGTTAAGGTGCTGGACTCCTACAAGGCCAGCTGTGATTTGTGTCCCAGAACTGGTAGCTTGATAATCACACCAGGGGCATAGGCATGTGTGCCCAAATCTCAGGAGCAGAAGGGAGGAAAAGGGCTTACAGAGTGGCCATCCCCTCAGTTGGGAGTGATTTCTCACTTTCCCTTTCACTGTTTCTCTTTCTGGCGAGCATACACACCCTATGGCAAAAACCTTAAAAAAAATTTTTATTTATTCTGAATTTAACACATAAATAATAAAGTCACATATTATTTAGACAAGAACAAAAAAGAAACTAAGAAATCTGGAAACTTTATTCTGAATTTAAAATCTCTTTAAACTTATAAGGTACGAAGAAAACAATTAACCAATAACCTTTATTTGCATCTCCTCCAACCTCCTGCCAAACTCCAGTTTAGAAAATTACTCTAATATTTCAATGAGGAATACTGTTTAATTTTTGTATTAATACATAATTGCCCTAAACAAATAGGATCTAGATCTTCTATATCTTTATTGAACTGCATCTCCCACTCTTAGATACTTAGCCTATTTTATGTTTTCTTCTTTTTTAGAATTATTTTATGTATTTATTTATTTATTATTTTAATTTGACCAGGGAGAGAAAGGGAAAGTAAGAAAGCAAGCTGCCAGGTCTGGGACTCAAACTGTGGTCAGCCATGTGGGAGTCCATTGCTTTAACCACCACGCCACCTGCTGACCTACTTAGCTTATGTTAAACATCACAGATTGAATACAGGGATGTGTCAGAGGCAAAATAACTGGATAACTGAGCCATCCTAGCAAATCTCTATGGGCATGTGTCACAGGCAAGGCTGGTGTGGGGAGCACAAGGCACAAGTGGATGGTCCACTGTAGAAACTGCTCCTTTCAGGACCAGCAGTTGGTATAACAGCTATACCACTGGACTCCCATGAAGTCAACCGCGGTTCAAGTCCCGGACCTAGTGGCTTAAACTCACTCCAGGCACGTGTGCATGCGTGCCCAAGATCCCAAGAGGAGAATGGAGAAAAGACTGAGGTGTGGCCATCCCCCCTGGGGGGTGATTTAGAAATCACCCCCCAGGGAGGATGGCCATGCTGCAATCCCTTCTCCTCCATTCTCCTCTCGGGATCTTGGGCATGCACGCACATGTACCCGGTGTGAGTTTTAAGCCACCGGGTCTGGGACGTGAACCGTGGCCAACTACATGGGAGTCCAGCGACATAGCCATTATGCTAACTGCTGGTCCCACTATTTCTGTAAATATTAATGGATATTGTTGGTTGAGAGGAAAAGACCCAGGATTAAAATTTTTTAATTCTATATACTTTGTCTGGCTAGGAAACATTTCTGAAGAACTCAATACAACCATGTGCTATTTAGACAAGACAAAAAGGTATAAATAAATAAATAAAGGACGAAGTAGCAGGTGGCTTGGTGGTTAAGGTGCTGGACTCCTACAAGGCCAGCTGTGATTTGTGTCCCAGAACTGGTAGCTTGATAATCACACCAGGGGCATAGGCATGTGTGCCCAAATCTCAGGAGCAGAAGGGAGGAAAAGGGCTTACAGAGTGGCCATCCCCTCAGTTGGGAGTGATTTCTCACTTTCCCTTTCACTGTTTCTCTTTCTGGCGAGCATACACACCCTATGGCAAAAACCTTAAAAAAAATTTTTATTTATTCTGAATTTAACACATAAATAATAAAGTCACATATTATTTAGACAAGAACAAAAAAGAAACTAAGAAATCTGGAAACTTTATTCTGAATTTAAAATCTCTTTAAACTTATAAGGTACGAAGAAAACAATTAACCAATAACCTTTATTTGCATCTCCTCCAACCTCCTGCCAAACTCCAGTTTAGAAAATTACTCTAATATTTCAATGAGGAATACTGTTTAATTTTTGTATTAATACATAATTGCCCTAAACAAATAGGATCTAGATCTTCTATATCTTTATTGAACTGCATCTCCCACTCTTAGATACTTAGCCTATTTTATGTTTTCTTCTTTTTTAGAATTATTTTATGTATTTATTTATTTATTATTTTAATTTGACCAGGGAGAGAAAGGGAAAGTAAGAAAGCAAGCTGCCAGGTCTGGGACTCAAACTGTGGTCAGCCATGTGGGAGTCCATTGCTTTAACCACCACGCCACCTGCTGACCTACTTAGCTTATGTTAAACATCACAGATTGAATACAGGGATGTGTCAGAGGCAAAATAACTGGATAACTGAGCCATCCTAGCAAATCTCTATGGGCATGTGTCACAGGCAAGGCTGGTGTGGGGAGCACAAGGCACAAGTGGATGGTCCACTGTAGAAACTGCTCCTTTCAGGACCAGCAGTTGGTATAACAGCTATACCACTGGACTCCCATGAAGTCAACCGCGGTTCAAGTCCCGGACCTAGTGGCTTAAACTCACTCCAGGCACGTGTGCATGCGTGCCCAAGATCCCAAGAGGAGAATGGAGAAAAGATTGAGGTGTGGCCATCCCCCCTGGGGGGTGATTTCTCGCTTTCTGTCTCTCTCTCTCTCTGTCTTTCTGGCAAGTGCATGTGCCCGATAGGAAAAACCTCTCAAAAACAATAAATGAATAAATACAAAATACAAAATACAAACAAAAAAACAAGAAACAGCTCCTTTACCATCCACTTGCTAACGGCCCACATTTTGTTACCACTATATGAATTGACAGAAGGCTTAAAATACAAATATTCCTATGCTGACAGCGCTGTTTGATGCTTCTCTAGAACCATTGGACCTCATCTTATTCTTGGCTCCAAGGTCTTCGTGACTTGGGAAGGAAGGAACACACCCACATCTCCCGAGGTATTTTCTGCCTATCTCCAGGACACCAGCCCCCTGGTTCCCTCAGTGACTAGTTCTTGGATCGTTGGATACTCCTGGCCCTAATCACTGGCTCAGGGTTGTCCCATAACTGTGGAGAGAAGTTCAGGTCTCTCCTGAGTAAAGCAGTGCTCTCAGCTCAGGCTGGAGGTTGTGGTGTGAGGCCTGGAGCCCCTGCAGTCAGCATGGCACCACAAGGGGAGTCCGTCCAAGACCACAGTTGACGCAGAGCGAGAGCTGAAGGAAAAACAGAGATGCGGAACTAGAGGCCCAAATGAATGACACCCAAAGCCGGTCCCACCTCTTACCTGTGAGAGTCAACAAACTCTTTTTATCACTTAAGGCAGCTGAAGTTACAATTACCCACATGTGATATCGTGGGAGACGCCAACAGACAGACTCAAAATTGCATCATCAAGTTTGTATAAGTCGTACAGGACAGAACCTGTCTTAAAGGTGTTGATTTAGAAACTGACGTAAGCCTTGGGCCTCTGAAAGAAGAGATGCCATGGAGGGAGGGAAAAGGCACTTTATTGAACAGGAGGGCTGGTGCTCTGAAAAACATTTCAAATGTTACTTATGCCACAATTTCATCTAAGCTTGCTTGGCTGTTAGGAGACCTGAGTTTTAACAGAGATGAAGTTCTCAGTTACAGGATTTTAGACACGGTGCCGGGATGATTAGAAAGATACCTGGGGGTGCGGCCTTGCTGGGCACCACTCAGATGACTGTTTGCAACAGCTCGTTCTAGGCTGACTTCAGATCTGCACCACCCTCAGTAGTAGGGCTCCCTCCCCTAAGCCCCAGCACAGTCAGGACCACATGGCATCACCTGTTGCTCCTCTGCTTAAAATTCTTAAAGTCAAGCCCCAAACCTGTGCAGCTCCAAGACCCCAACATGGCCTCCTCCAGGCCTCCCCTTGCACGCTCACAAGTTCTCCCTCTTCAAGCCCCACCAGTTCGTCAAAGGCACCCAGAAGGCTCCCTCCAGGGATCCTCACCCTGGATCCTCATCCTGATTTTGCCTGGCATGTCTTCCCGTACTCAGGCTCCCAAAACTGGTCATTTGGTTGACTCCTATTTGGTCACCAGGTCTCTCCCTTAGAAAAGTCACTCTTGGCCCCAGCTTAGTCAGGCAGCCCAGTTATAATCAGTCATAATATCTGTTGCTTTTTTAGAATGGTAGGTAGAAAAATCTGTAATGATACAGGTTTTTTTTTCTTTTAAATTCATCATAGAGTACCCATGCGTGTGTAGGAGGGGAGAGAGAAAGAGCGAGGAAGGGGCACCCTCAAAGGACTTGGTCACACCACAATCTCCCTTCTGCCCTCAGCTGGGGCCAGGATTCTGGACATGCACACACTTGCATCTAGAATGCTTTCAGGCCTACTGAGCCACAGATGCGAACCATGATAGACATGTGCTTCTAACTCTGCAGTCTGGTATGCTACTGGCTGTGCCACAGAGGCTGGGCCTATTCCACTTTTTAGTATAATTATTTACTTACGGCTTATTTTCCTTAGGGTGGGTGCCACCATGCCCCCATGCCCCCATGCCCCCACTTAGGGTACACTATAAAACTGAGTACACTAT
Organism: Tupaia belangeri chinensis; assembly: GCF_000334495.1. NCBI lineage: Eukaryota > Metazoa > Chordata > Mammalia > Scandentia > Tupaiidae > Tupaia > Tupaia belangeri. The sequence continues at coordinate 1,606,236 of NW_006160082.1, read as the reverse complement.
AAAACTGAACATTAAGCCAGGTACCAGGCCTACTTGTTCATCACCAATTTATAGGGCCTGAACTGCTGAGTAAGCGCATAATTTCTGGACTCTATTGGGTGCAATGCCTTTGTCTCATTCTTTAGACCAGCATCTGTATCTACTTCTTATTTTTTAAAAATTCTTTCTTTCTCTCTTTCGAGAGATTTTTGCTATAAGGCATATGCGCTCACCGGAAAGACAGAAAGAGACAGAGAGACAGAAAGCAAGAAATCACCCCCCATGGGGGATGGCCACGTCACAATTCTTTCTCCATTCTCCTCTCAGGATTTTGGGCATGCATGCACATGCACCTGGCCTGAGTTTGAAGTCACTGGGTCCAGGACTTGAACTGTGGTCAGCCATGTGGGAATCCAAAGACGTAATGACTATGCCGTCTTCTAGCCCCCAGCATCCATATCTTACGCAGGCGGCTTCTGACTGTGATTCCGACTGTTACTACTCAGCTTATACATAACTTAAACCTAAACTCAGTCACTGATGACCTCGGCCAATACCCTGGTCCTTCCCAACCCTCATCTCTACCGGTGGAGTTTATGCTGCCAAGACCCTGTTACCGAGGTGCCTTTTCCCAAACCCACAAGCTTAGATATAGGACAGGAGAGAAATGATGAAGAGCAGAGCAGGTTTAGGGGAGCTGTCCCTAAGGAACAAACTCCATCTAGGGCTGCTCGATCTCCAGGGTGACCCTGCTGTCCCAGCATAAGTTACACTGGATTCTATTCTTTTCCCCCTTTATTCTATGTACTGAATAATCTTCATTTACTTCACTTAGAAAGCATTTAATAAGTATCTTTTAATAATGCAGAGGCCTCTGGGACAGCAGGTGGCGTGGTGGTTAAGGTGCTGGATTCCCACATGGCTGACTGTGGTTTGAGTCTCAGATCTGCCAGCTTGCAAAAAAAGAAAATGATAATAATAAAAAAAAACTGTGGTTTGAGTCTCAGATCTGCCAGCTTGAAAAAAAAAAAAAATCACAACAACAACAAATAGATAAACAAATAAATGTTTTAAAAAAATAATGCAAAGGCCTCTGGGAGGATTAAGGAACTATCAGTCATGCACATGTTAGTATGAGTTAGTTAAATTAAAATCCTCTCCTACCAACATCTGAGAGCATTTCCACTGAGGAAATGAGAGCTTGGATTGGTAGGCTGAGGTAGCGGGAGGCAGCTGTGGAGCAGTGTGATAGGATATCAGCCACTCAGAGGCAGAAGGGCACTAAAGAAAGGAGCTTAGAGCCCAGAAAGGCAGAAGAAAGTCTCCCCTGCCCCATTTCTTTCTGTATTTTATTTTAAGGCTTTTACCACAGGGCACATGTGCTTACTGGAGAGTCAGAGCAAGCGGAGAGAGGGAAAGTGAGAAATCATACCCCTCTCAGGGGAGATGGCCACACTGCAATCCCATCTCCATTCTCCTCTTGGGATTTTGAGCATGCACACACATGCATGGTGTAATTTTTCAAGCCACCAGCAGAGACCCGAATGGTGGTCAGCCATAGGGGAGTCCAGCACCTTAACCACCATGCCGCCTGCTGGCCCCTCTTTCTGTATTTGAACACTAACAAGAGTGATAGGCATTAGGTATGGGCAAATCACATGAGGGATTAAAGATGCCGTGTGAGTGAGCCTGGGAAACGAAGCATCATTATTATTACGATGTTACAATCCAGGGTCCACATTCAACTTTGCAAACATTTGGAAACCAATTCATTCTTAATTAGGGACTGTATTTCCTTTGTTTCTTTCAAAGGCAAAAACTCTGAACTATGCCCATAACGAGTGTGCAATAAGTGCCTGTTTGACAGATTGACAGTGTGCAGTCTTATCACCAAATTAACGCGGTCCCTAAAGAGAAGCCATGGCAAGATCGGAAGGACTAAACTAAAAGGAAGGCCTCCCTCAATCACGTTCCGAGACCAGTGCAGTTAGTACATAGGACGGGTCTGCCTTACAAATTGCACGTTCTATTCAACCATTATTCTGTAAGGGACCATGTATGTGGTCCTCGGACAGTTATAATGACACAGAATGTTCCTACTAAAAGAAAAGATATTTTGCTTTTGAATCAAATCCCACCAAAGCAAAGCATTTACAAGTATACATCAAGAGGTGCTGGCAGGTGGTGTGGTGGTTAAGGCGCTGGACTCCTACATGACTGACAGCAGTTCAAGTCCTAGACCTGGTAGCTTTCTCTCTCTCTCTCTCTCCCACCCCCTTCCTTCCCTCTCT
>NW_006160082.1:1589490-1603935 GCF_000334495.1 Tupaia belangeri chinensis | reverse complement strand
GCAGTTCAAGTCCTAGACCTGGTAGCTTTCTCTCTCTCTCTCTCTCTCCCACCCCCTACCCTCCCTCTCTCTCCCTCTCTCTGGTCAAACTGAAGAATAGTAATGATAAATATTATATAAATAATGCTTAAAAAAACACCAAGTATATGTCAAGATAAAATACTCCACCAAGTTAAGCAGCAAACTGCGTTTTCTATAAAGTACTCCCTGGAAACACTGCCCTGGGGAGTCCTGGGTCTCTTGTCTTCAGTGCTGCCACCAGCCTGAGGCGCCCTGGAAGAGGCTCACTCCTGCTGCCCTCACACTCACTAAGGGCCTTGTTTTAAGTGCTCTGTCAGATTAAAGTATTTGTTTGCTTATTTTTTCCTGTTGCTGAATAAAGACAAATCTGCCAGCTAAGGATAAAGATACTTCATACTCTGCCTTTGAAGCCCATTTCACATTAAGTGATTGAATTTCCTCATAGGGACCAGTTATATACCGGGAGGAAAATGCCGCTGACACCCTTCATAAGCATATCAGAGATGGAGACCAGGGTAAACCCTGCCAGCTTTCGAACAGAAACATATGTGTACATGGTAAGTCTTATTCCAGCATGTGAAAGAAATAGAACCATGTTTTAAAAACTAAAAGTATTGGGACCAGCAGATGGCATAATGGTTATGTCACTGGACTCCCACGGGGTCGACTGCGGTTTGAGTCCCAGACCCGGTGGCTTAAAACTCACGCCAGGCACATGCACATGTGTGCCCAAAATCCTAAGAGATGACTAGAGGAAAAGAGACTGTAGTGTGACCATCCCCCCAAGGGGTAATTTCTCACTTTCCATCCCTCTGTCTTTCTCTGTCTTTCTGGCAACTTTCGGCAAAGCTTGGGGTGCATAAAAAAAAAAAAAAAAAAAAAAAAAAAAAAAAAGCTCTCTAAAAAACAAAAAACAAAAAAAATGTACCAGGGTCAGCAGTTGATGAGGTGGTTGAGTTGTTAGACTCTCACATGGCCAACCACAGTTTGAGTCCCAGACCTGGTGGCTTGCTTTCTTACTTTTCCACTCTCTCTCTGTCTTTGGTGAATTGAAAATAAAAAAAATAATAATAATAAAGAAAATGAAGTAAATAACTCTTGAAAAATTAAAAGTATCTGTAATGTATTTGTGCCCTCCCCCTTTAATTTAGAGATGTTAAATCTAGCTTATAAAAAAAAAATAGCTGAGAAGAAAAAATATCCAATTCATTACCGAAAGGGACTATCAGAAAAATCTCAGCAGCCCCAGTGTAGTCTCCTCCTGCCTGACGGTCATAGTGCTTGGTCCCTTTGTTCTTACTGTTAACTTTGATCACAGCTGCATCACATTCTGACTTCTAGACGGTTAAAAATCTTCTGTGCACGTTATATTATTTAGAATTGAAGTGCTAAATGACAAGAATCTGGCACTGTGAAAAGCTTAAGCTTTAGAATCCACAGAAATGAGTTTGCATTCTGAGTAAGAGACCATGAGAAGTTACTTCACCTATCTCCAAGACCGTTTTCCCAACACCAAATGAGATGAGAACAGCCACGTCAGGTCTGTTCTGAAGAGTAAAGAAAACCTGGGCCAGGTTATGGCCAGATGCTTAAGCCCACTGCATCCTACATGGCCAATCATGTGGTTAGAGTTACAGACCCTACGGCTTGAAAAACACACTGGGCATATGTGCATGTATACCCAAAATCTTGACAGGAGGGAAAAAAGGAAATGGAGTTGTGACATGACTGTGCCCATGGGGGGTGTTCTCGCTCGCTCTCTGTCTCCTTTGCAATAATCACATACACCCTCTGGCAAATTTTAAGAAAGACAGGGTAGAGTTATCAGAACATGAAAAGCCTTTGTTCTGTAAAAGGTGATAACAGTATTTAGCTAGTATTATTTGTGATAACAACATCCCAAGAGACTCACAGAGAGCTAGTGTCTTAACTCCCAAGGTTGGCTAGACCAGCTACCCAGTATCTTTTCACATCCGATAAGGGCTAGGGAGCTCCCAGGGGCCTTGTTCTGCACTCAGCTCTCTGTTGGATCTGCGGGCATTGACGGGCCAAGCACAAAATTCTCCTTAGAGTTTTGGCAACTGACAGAGAGAAGCATCTTTCTCTCTCTTGATGGGAGAGAAGATGGAATTAGGAAGGGAAATTAGATGGACTTCCTCATTCCCCACAGACAGTGAAGTTGGTAGAATATACTAATATCTTCCCAAATTTCTCAGACTCCTGGGCAATGTTCCCTTAGTGTTATAAATATTAGGAGTTTTAGAGTCTGCTTTCAGAAATGATGAAAACTAACTGTATCTAGAATTAGATATAAAACTATGATCATTTCTAATTAATATTAGCTTAGGCAAACCAGAGCACTTAATTTGCAATAATTTCATGATAGATTTACTATCTAAAAGAAAATATTAACCACCACCAGTATTTTTTCTATGAAGGTATGCAGACATATCGTTTCTCTGTTGGGCCTTCTTTTTTGACCTTGTAGGGTTTTTATTTTTTTGGAGAGGTGTTTTTTGTTTTGTTTTTTTTTTTTTTTTTTTGCTATAGGGCGTATGTGCTCACCAGAAAGACAGAGAGAGACAGAGAGACAGAAAGCAAGAAATCACCCCCCAGGGGAGATGGCCACACCGCAATCCCTTCTCCTCCATCCTCCTCTTAGGATCTTGGGCACACACACACATGCGCCCAGCATGAGTTTAAGCCACAGGGTCCGGGACTCGAACCATAGTCAACCACATGGGAGTCCAGCAACATAGCCACTACTCCAACTGCTGGCCCTGTCACTGTAGGGTTTTTAAAGGAAGACAACATCCTCTACTAAAAGCCATATAAGATCCTAATGAATGCTTTATAATTCATAGCAATTTAATTATTCTAATTGTAAACTAACTTTCCCTAAGGTGATTGCAAAAAAAATTTAGAATTACCACTTGATACATACAAGAGAATATATGTAACAAATAGGTACATTATGAAGCGTGAAAATAAAATCAACTTATCAATCCACCTGCAACTTAAGAACGAGAACAGTACCAGTATTACCACAACTACCTGTTGTACTGTCCTTTCCTAATCTTAGACCTGCACCTTGTCTTCAAAGAGAAATCACTCTCTTGATCATTCTATTGCTTGTCAAAGTATTTTTCTTCCAAATGTGGATTTTTAATTTTTTTTTTTTAAGAGAGAGTTTTGCTATAGGGTACGTGCGCTTGCTGGAGAGACAGAAAGCAAGAAATCACCCTCCAGGGAAAATGGCCAAGCCACAATCCCTTCTCCTTCATTCTCCTCTCAGGAGCTTGGGCACACAGGCCCATGTGCGTGGTGTGAGTTTTAAGCCACTGGGTCTGGGATTGGAACTGCAGTCGAATACGTGGGAGTTCAGTGACATAACCATTATGCCATCTGCTAGTCCCCCCAAATGTGGATTTTTAAAACGTATATTAGTTTGGTTAAACATTGCAAAACACTCTGAGACTTTCATTTCCAAATGGATCTGCAGTTAGCAAGACAGCACAGGAGGGGCTAAGCAGAATGGCTCAGCTGTTGTTCCTGTTCCCTTACAGGTATGACATGCCCCTCCCTTCATCTCCCAAGAGAACCAAAGTCCTAATGATTCTTCTGGTTTCTGGCTCTAGAAACCACACACTTCCCTTTGTTCTCACTTGGCATTTGCATCTGCCTGTATAACTGTAGTCTGCAAGAGCAGCCAGGGCCTCACTCACAAGCCATGCACAAATGCAAGAGGCCTGTAGAGTCTCTCTTCATCTGTTATAAATTTTAAATCTTTTAAATCATTTAAAAAATGTTTATGGGAGCAGCAGTTAGCGTAATGGCTATGTCGCTGGACTCACATAGTCGACCACGGTTCGTGTCACGGACCCGGTGGCTTAAAACTCATGCCGGGCATGTGTGTGTGCATGCCCAAGATCCCGAGAGGAGAATGGAGAAGGGATTGCAGCATGACCATCCCCTCTGGGGGGTGATTTCTCGCTTCCTGTTTCTATGTCTCTATCTGTCTGGCGAGCGCACACGCCCTATAGCGAAAACCTCTCAAAAAAAAATTTAAAAAAATTTTATTACTGCTTTAAAAACTATCTTTAACACAGAAACATCAGTCATTTTACAGAAGCTCTTAGAGAAATGGGTGTCTGTGTGCAGCAAAGGGTTCCCCAAAAGATGTGCATTCATTGACATAAAGGAGGTTCATAGATGCAGGAGGCCTTCAGAAGCTTTAAGGGAATCCTTCGAACTCTGTTTTTTCTCCTCTATTCAGCAAGAACAGTAGTATTGCTCTGTAATTTTATTTTGGAATTTTATTAATGATTGTAAGAGACTTGGAGATGTGCTGTGAGATAGACGTATAAAAGTACTGAAGGTCACAGCGTGTCCGTATGGCCAGCAGGTCTCCCTGGTATGAGGTAAGCTTATCACAGAGAAGCTCCTGCTTTACATTATCCTACAATTTGCACCTTTTTTGCCCCAATCCCTAAGTTTCCCTGTGTTACTAATGTACTGACCTCCCCTTTGAATTACCCTGTAATTTATACCTTTTCTTTAAGTCCATCATATTCCCTGAATTACTAACATACTGACCTCCCCTTGATATTATCCTGCAATTTACACCTTTTTCCCCTGACGCCATCAGATTTCCCATGTCACTACTAATGTACTGGCATCACACAATTTGTACTGCATTTCTTGTAATTTGTACTCATATTTCAGAAAAAGTGGGGGAAAACTGCATTGTTACTATGTGTCTAGGGCTAAAGAACAGAGACTGCTGAGAGTGAGGGCTCTGGATTTCACTACGGACCTATGGATATGGCTCCTGATTCAGGAAAGTGCTGGGAACAGACTGAATAAGGTGGCCTGAGCCTGGGCTGAAGGCTTTGGCACTGAGGAAAAGGAAGACGTAAATTGTATGATCTGTCTCTTTAAGAAAGCTTCAGAATGGGAATACTCTATAACAGCTAGCTTATTTACATCATCATACTCTTCTTTACTGTGTTCTTAAGAAGAGACGTTTATTCATATATTAATTTAATAATTTCTCTAAATTTGTACTGGTGCTATTTCTGTATTTCTTCCTGACTACTCTGTGGCTAGACTTCCACCAGAATGTGTCGCCTTCCTGGAATCTTAACAAGTCAGAGTTGGTGAGACCAAGGGAGGTAGGGCTAAGAAAATTCCAGATGTAGAAAGAGGCATGTGCAAAGGCACAGGGGTGCAAGACTAACCTTTGGGAAAAACTTTATGTCCCAATGGTTGGAGCACAGCTTGAGTGGAAGGTGGCTGAAGTCTTTTGTGAAGGAGAGCCCTTTGGGGAGAATTCCTGATAGGCTTCTGTACATGTGAGGTAGATTATTAATTTGCTATCATGAAGGGTTAAGTGGGGGCTTGGAGGAACAAAGAGGCTAATTGTTAATCAAGGAGCAGGGGAAGAGGAACTTTAGCTCCTCAATGGCTGAAACTAGGTGAATTCTGGTCCCCTTCTAGCATCTGCTCTCCCGCTGGACCGCAAGGTCCTTGCCTGCAGGCACATGCCTTATGCGGCATTGTAACCTGGAGCACCTGCAAAATGCCAGGCACCTAGGAGGAGCCCAGCCCATACTGAATGGAAGCCTTGCATGGCTGGGTAAAGACCATGGCACCAGAACCAGCTCTGCATGCCTGGTGCTTTGCAGGTCTTGCCTAAGAGGCAAGAAAGATCACACACAGCACCCACAGCTGATTTCGATCTCCTCTCCTGAGGCTAGCAGAGGTCCTAGAGGGACACCTAGCTGAGGTAGGCAAAGAGCAAGCCTCAAGGCAGATGACCACAAGTTTTGTTTTTGTTTTTAACAAAGTCAAGGTTGCATACAGGAAAATAGGGCCGAGAAGAGATTTTTAAGAGGCAGACTAAAGGAGAATGGAAAGGATTAGTATTTGCTATATGAAACGCAGACAGTTCAGAACACGTCATTAGGATACGTGCTATCTTATCCCATTGATTCTCAGACACTTTTCCCACAATTTCACATCTCTAAAACTGTGAGGCATCTTACATTCATTGCTATCTTAGCAGTATATCATAGTGTAAAAGGCAGATTTTTTTTTTTTTTTTGGTCATTAGTGGTACAAAATATGTTATCTCTAGGATCAGTGGTATCTCACACTTAATAAAATGATATTTTACTCCATGAAAGGGTGTGGGAGTTATTCAGACCTGTTTCTTTAATTAAAACTATTCGGCTTCGGGGCTGGCAGGTGGCATGGTGGTTAGGGTGCCAGATTCTCACATGGCGCCAACCTGGTGCAAGTCCTGGACCTGGTAGCTTGCTTTTTCACTTTCCGTTTCTCTCTCTCTCTCTCTCTCTCTCTGGTCAAAATAAAAAATAATAACAACAAATGGAATTAAATCAATTCTTTTAAAAAATACTTTTAAAAAACATTCGGCTTGGGGACCAGCAGGTGGCATAGTGGTAAAAGCCACATGGCCAACCACGGTTCAAGTCCCAGACCTGGTGGCTCGCTTTCTCACTTTCTCCCTCTCTCTTTCTCTGTCTCTCTCTGGTCAAATTAAAATAAATAAATGAATAAATAAAATTAAAAATAAATAATTATTTAAAAAAACATTTGGCTTCAGGAATTGGTAAATTCTTACAAGATAAAAAAAATATGAATACCTCAAAAGGAACCCCTGCATACATTAAGACGTTGGGTAACTATGTGAGAGCCAATGGTGAGTTTTAATTTACCACCCTCAGCCTCAACACACTGAGCTATGAGATCTCAAATCGGCAGAGAGCACTATTAAGCTATATTAAGAGTATGACATGTAAGTCCCCAAACTCAATAAAAAGAATCTGATTATTACCATTTCGGTTCAATTGTTTTACTTGTTATTAAGTCTGTGCCTTTCCTCCAAGACTGCAGACTGGTGGTCACCTCGTTAAATGGGGAGTGGGGGAGACCTGAGATTCTACTATTTGGTAAGGCTGAAGACTGGCAAAATAAATTCGAGCTTGCGGGTGGGCCATATAAAAGCTGATTCTGAGAAATGTTTTGAGTAATCCTTTCACTGGATGAGCCCTGTGGTAACTGTGGTGTGTGGGGTTTGTACTGCTTTCACATTTTACAAGGTCAAATCCAAACCCACATATTGGAAATACATTCTATTTTAATGGCTGGAGAAGGGATGAAATCGTTTTCTTGCTTATTTTTAAATGTGTGCACTGGCCTTTAGAAGCTTTTGTTTATACAGAGGCACTTTTAAACTTTAGGAACAGGTTGGGTATTAGGTATGTACAAGGCGGTAATCCACATCTAAGGTAAAAGATGGAAAGATTGCCCATGTCTTCCTAAATATTTTAAATCATTTTTACCACATTTGTTTTGATCACATTGTATTAAAATATATTTTCTTAAAATAGTAATATACATGCATATATTTCCACTGCTTTATATAAAAAGTACCGAGCACAGTGACCGTAGCAATCAATATTTCTACTTTGGGTAGTCATGTCTATAATCATTATAGTTCAGTGTCCAACTTCTTTTTTTTTAAATTGACCTAAGAGACAATAACAAATGTGACCATTTATCTTAAACTTCTTTGAGGTCTAAATTCACTTTGCATCTTGGCTTGTCTCATTTTCACCTAGTACCTGATTGTTTTACAAGGCATATGTCTCTTTCTTCCTTTAATTGCTTTTTGTACTTCCTTTTTCATTCTTTTTTAATTGCTTGTTGCTAAGCAATATGCATAACATTAGGATATACATACATTCATTATCCTGAATGCTGTCTACTCAGTATTATTTTCCCCTACGCTTTACCTTACTTGAATTCACTCAAACTGTACTTTCCCGTCTGCTTTTGACCATTTTTTTTTAATCCAAAGCATGCTCCCCCACCTTCCAATCTTTTGAGCATTAATAGCTTTTGTAGCCAATAGTTGGCACCATGGTTTTTTTCCTGTTCTCCACTGTTTCTCTTAGCTCTGGTGGCCAGGTTCTTACATCATATGACTATTTTTTCTGTTTAGTCTGCTATCTTTGTCTTCTTCAATTTGTATTAAAACATTTTTAAAGTTTTTGCCATAGGGCACATGCACTGGAGAGAGAGAGTGACAGAGAGAGGGAAAATGAGAAATCACCCCCCAGGGGAAAGGCCATTCCATAGTTCCTTCTCCTCCATTCTCCTCCCAGATTTTGAGCATGCACACACACATACACCCGTAACGTCCTCCCAGATTTTGAGCATGCACACACACAGTCACCCATAATGTGATTTTCAAGCTGCCACGTCCAGGCCTTGAACCATGGTCAGCCACGTGGGAGTCCAACACCTTAACCACCACACCACATACAGCCCCTTTTATTTGTGTTTAAAGACATTAGAGAAGAACCAATTCTTTTAGAAAATTTCCATCCCTTCCTATTATTTTCCATTTGTTACTGTTGCTGTTGCAGATGTTGGTTACTTTCAGTACCACAGCCCCATGCTGCTTATTGTCCTCTTCTTGACATCCCATTGAGTGAGATTATAACATGAACTACAGTATAACCCAATAAAACCACAGCCTACACTCAGATTCGTTCTAGTTTTCCATGAGGTTCAATGCGTTTAAGTAGCTATGGTAAGCTACCCCCAAGAACAGCCCCTAACGAACAACAAAAATGAAACAAAACCAAAAGCATCTCAGTCACTTATAAATATATCCCATAATTTTCTTTTATATATGTTTGAATAAGTATTTCTGAAGGACACTTAGATCATAGTTTATTTTTACCAAACCAAACTAATTTGTAGGTTAACTTTTATGGCTGGGTTAATACAGATGCTTGTTCCTATTAATACATTTAGAGAGGTGTGGAAGGGTTTATGATTTAAGATTACCTGATACTTAGTTTGACTTATTCTAAGTATAATGTTACAAGGACCACCTCTTTCTATTTCTAAAAGGGGGGAAATGAAGCTACTTCTGCTATTATAACATGGGGGTGTCACAGTGGTACAGAAAACTTTGAGCAAAATTCAGTACATATAAACCCTCCAGGACAAAGTTGTTCTTTCAGAAATGGCAGATAAGTTTATGGCTGCTCATGTTTGTACTAGCGTATCCTCTTTTCAGATTTGGCCTATTAATAATTTTTAAATTTCTATTTATTCTGAACGTTGCAAATATTTCTTAATATTTATTGTATAACTTTGCTATGGTTTGAATGTTTGTGACTCCCCAAAATTCATATGTTGATACTTAATCACCAATGCGATGGTATTAGGAGGTAGGATCTTCCAGGGGTTGGTCGCAGGGGCAAAGCCGTCATGAATGAGATTAGTGACCTTATAAAGAAGCCCAGAAAGCTGCCTTGCCCCTTTCCACCACATTAGGGCACAGGAAAAGGTGCCATCTATGAACCAGGAAATGAGCCATCACTAGACACCAAATCTGCCAGCCCTTTATCTTGGTAAAGCTCAAATTTCTTATTTTTTCTTTTAATTTTTTAAATTTCCATTTCTTTGATATATTCAATCACATGTTACTTAGCTTGCAAAGTGAATATTCCAACATGTGTACATTTCTCACCAGTCCAGTTAACAATACTATAACGTTATCTTCAATAGATAATAACCCCTTTCTTTGTCCCATAAATGACTTGCCTCTCTATTTTTCTCTTTAATATCCTTCCTCAGACTCTACTCCTTCACCCACTCTCTTCCAACACTGTATCTGGTACTCACAACCATTTACTATGTTTCTATATCCTTTAGTTATTCAGTTTCAGCCAGAAGCGTGCAGACACTAGGTATATATTAAGTGGAGACATACAGTGTCTCTCCTTCATAGCCTAGCTTGCTTCACTCAGCAGTAAATCTTCCATAGTCATCCACCTTTTTGTCAAAAGCCAGGGGCTTGTTGTTTTTCATGGCTGGGTAGTATTCCATAGAGTATATGTGCCAAACTTTTTCAACCCATTCATCTGTTTGTGGGCATTTGGGTTGGTTCCATGTCTTAGCAATTGTGAATAATGCCACAATAAACATCGATGTGCAAGCATTTTTTCAATTAAGACTTCTTCTGTCCTTTGGGTAGATACCCAGGAGTGGGATTGCTGGATCATAGGGTAATTCTACTTGTAGATCTTTGAGGAATCTCCAAATTGTTCTCCACAGCGACTGGACCAATTTACATTCCCACCAGCAGTGTAAGCGAGTTCCCTTTTCACCACACCCCTGCCAACACTTATCATTTTTTTTTTTTTAATCTTAGTCATTCTGACTGGGGTTAGGTGGTATCTCATTATGGTTTTGATCTGCATCTTGCTTACAAATGATGGTGTTGAGCATTTTTTCATATGCCTTTTGGCTATTCGTATGTCTTCCTTAGAGAGTGGTTTTTTCAACTCTTCTCCCATCTTCTAATAGGGTTGATCATCTTTTTTCAGGACAACTGCCTGAGTTACTTCTGTATTCTGGTTATCAGTCCCTTATCTGACACATAATTCACAAAAATATTTTTCCATTCAGAGGACTGTCGATTCACACTAATTACTGTGTCTTTTGCCATGCAGAAACTTAATCTGATGTAATCCCACTTGTTCATTTTTGAGATCACTGACTGCTTTGAGGGTCTTAAGAAATCTTTACCTACCCCAATGTCTCCCAGAGTTTCTCCAGTGTTTTCCAGCAGCAATTTTATAGGTTTAGGTCTTAGGTTTGATCTTTGATCCACTTTGAGTTGATTTTTTTTTCCAATTTATTTGCATTCATTCACTGTACATCACCACAGCATACACAATGAGATTTTCCATCCAGAGTACACCATACATTGTCTCAATCAAGCACATCAACAAACATGTTATTATTAGCAAATGATCTTCCACTTCTTGTTTTCTGTATGTTTTGCTTTTTCTCCCCCATCCTTGGTTCCCTCTCTTACCCTCTGCCACCTCCTGTTCTCCTCCCACACTGTCTCTGTTATCTATTTCTATACCATTTCCCCCCCCACATTTTATTGAATCACCAAAGACCCTCATCAATCCATGACAGGAGGTAGGGGTTCAGATTCATCTTTCTGCACGTGGATACCCAGTTTTTCCAGCATCATTTTCTAAAGAGGTTTTCCTTTTTCCACTGGATTGGCTGGTACTCTCTGTCAAAAATCAGTTGGCTATATATTTGGGAATTTATTTCTGGGACTCTATTCTGTTCCATTGGTCCACCTGTCTGTTTCTGTGCCCATACCTGCTTTGACTACCACAGCTTTGTAGTCTATGTTTGGGTTAGGGAGTGAGATGCCACCCACTCCACTCTTCTTGTGCAGGATTGCTTTGGCAATACGAGGTCTTTTATGATTCCAGACAATTTGTTTGATTGTCTTTTCTAGGTCTATGAAGAATATCTCTGGCACTTTGATTGGGATTGCATTAAATACGTAGATTAGTTTGGGTAGAATTGCCATTTTGATTATATTAATTCTTCCAATCCAGGAGCATGGGATGCCCTTCCACCTTTTTTGTGTCATTTTCAATTTCTTTTTTTAGCTTCTCATAGTTTTCCTTGTGGAAGTCTTTAACTTCTTTGGTTAGATTTATTCCTAGGTATATTATACTTTTTGTGGCTATAGTAAATGGAATTACTTTTTCTGTTCTATTTCAGTCTGCCTGCTGTGCGTATATAGAAATGCTATAGATTTCTGTATGTTAATTTTGTATCCTGCAACTTTACTGTATTCATGTATTACTTCCAGGAATTTTTTCATGGATGCCATTGGGTCTTCTATGTATACAATTATATCATCTGCAAATAGAGTTTCACCTCTTCTTTTCCTATTTGAATGCATTTTATTTTATTCTCTTTTCTGATTGTGTTGGCGAGGACTTCCAGTACTATATTGAAAAGGAGTGGAGAAAGTGGGCATCCTTGTCTTGTACCAGTTTTTAGCAGAAAAAGGGAGCTGTTTTCCATTCAGGATGATGTTAGCTATGGGTTTTTCATAGATAGCTTTTATTGTGTTGAGAAATGATCCTTCTATGCTGATTTTGCTGAGAGTCTTTATCATGAAGGGATGTTGTAACTTATCAAGTGCTTTTTCTGCATCAATTGATATGACCATACGATTGTTCTCTTTTCTGTTAATATGGTGTTTTACATTTATGGTTTTACATATGTTAAACCAATCTTGCATCCCTGAAATAAACCCTACCTGGTTGTGATGTATAATCTTTTTTATATGTTGTTGGATACAATTTGCTAGTATCTTGTTGAGATTTTTTTTTTTTTGAGAGGTTTTAGCCTTAGGGCATGTGTGCTTGCCAGAAAGACAGAGAGAGACAGAGAGACAGAAAGCGAGAAATCACTCCCCAGGGGGGATGACCATGCTGCAATCCCTTCTCCTCCATTCTCCTCTCGGGATCTTGGGCACACATGCACATGTACCCTGCATGAGTTGAAGCCACTGGGCCTGGAACTTGAGCTGCAGTCAACTACATGGCAGTCCAGTGACATAGCCATTATGCCATCTGCTGGTTCCAAGAATTTTTGCATCTATATTCATCAGAGATATTGGTCTATAGTTTTCCTTCCTTGTCCTGTCCTTATCTGTTTTAAGGATAAGGGTGATGGAGGCTTCAAAGGATGAATTTGGGAGAGTTTCACCCTTTTGATCTTTAGAAATAACTTGAACAGAATGAGGGCTAACTCTTCTTTAAAAGTTTTGTGGAATTCAGAGGTGAAGCCATCAGGACCAGGGCTTTTCTTTGTTTGGAGTTACTTATTACTGACTCAATCTCCTGGCTTGTTATGGGCCTATTCAGACTTTCTATATCCTCCTGGCTAAATCTTGGTAGATTATATATGTCTAGGAATTTGTCCATCTCATCCAGATTTTCTTGTCTGTTGGCATATAGTTGTTCATCGTATCCTCTAATAATGTTTTCTATTTCTATTATGTCTGTTGTTATATTGCCAGCTTCATTGTAAATTTGATTTACCTGGTTCCTTTCTCTCTTCTTAATAAGTCTCGCTAGTGGTGTACCAATTTTGTTTATCTTTTCAAAGAATCAGCTTTTATTTTCATTTATTTTCTGTATAGTTTTTTTATTTTCTATTTCATTTCTTTCTGCTCAGATATTTATTATTTCCTTTCTCCTGGAGGTTTTTTTTTTTTTTTTTTTTTTTTTTGCTTTTCCTTTTCCAGTTCTCTGAGGCACAATGTTAGGTGATCCATTTGCCTTCTTTCCATCTTCCTCTTATGTGCACCAATTGCTCTGAACTTCCCTCTTATGACTGCTTTAGCAGTGTCCCAAAGATTATGGAAATGCGTGTACTCATTGTCATTGGCTTCCATGAATCTTTTTATTTCAGTCTTTATTTCTTCAGTAGTTGTGTAGTCATTCAGGAGTAGGTTAGTTTCCATGTATTTGTGTATTTTTGAGAATTTCTCTTGAAATTAACATCAAGTTTAATTTCACCAAAGTCAGAGAAGTTGCTGGATATGGTAGTTTCTATGCCTTTGAATCTGTAGAGGCTTGCTTTGTGCCCTATCATGTGGTCCATTTTCGAAAAGTTTCCTTGTAAGGCGAGAAAGAAATGTATCTTGTGGTTTTTCGGTAGAAAGTTCTATAGATGTCTGTTAAGTCCATTAGAGTTATGGTATCATTTAGATCCTTCATCTCTTTACTTATTTTTTGTCTAGATGATCTGTCCAGAGGAGATAGTGGGGTGTTGAGGTCTCCAACAATGAGGGTGTTGCAGTCTATCTCTCCTTTTAGATCTGAAAGTCTTTCCTTCATGTATTTGGGTGCTCTTGTGTTAGGTGCATAGATATTTGTAAGCATTATATCTTCTTGAGGAATTAACCATTTTACTACAGTATAGTGTCCTTCTTTGTCTCTTGGAACAGTTTTTGTTTTAAAGCCTATTTCGTCAGAAGTTAGTATCATGACTCCAGCTCTTTTTTGGTTCCCATTTGCATGGAATACCTTTTTCCAGCCCTTCACTTTTAGTCTATGTTTGTCTTTATCCATGAGATGCATTTCTTGTAGGCAACAGATAGAGGATTTCTGGGTTTTTTTTTTTTTTGGTTGTTATTGTTTTTTAATATATTTAGCCAGTCTTTGTCTCTTGATTGGAGAATTTAATCCATTAACATTCAATGTTATTATTGATATTTCCTGACTTGTCCCTATCTTTAAGTTGGCCATTGTCTTGGTTGTCTTTTATTCTCTTAGTTCTGGCTGTTCATTCTTTAGTTTTCCTAGAACAGGACTCTCTTCAGAGTTTCTTGAAGAGCTGGTCTGGTGTTGGCAAAGTTTTTCAGGTTTCGTTTGAGAAGATTTTAATCTTTTTTTTCCTTATGAGGGATAGTCTTGCTGTATTAATAGTCTTAGCTGAAATTGTTTCTCTCTTAAGACTTTCAATACATCTGCCCACTCT
>NW_006160082.1:1547496-1589475 GCF_000334495.1 Tupaia belangeri chinensis | reverse complement strand
TGAAGGGTCCAGTGTTAGCCTGATGGGATGACCTTTGTAAGTCACTTGTTTCTCTCTTGCCAATTTTAGTATCTTGTCTTTATCTGTGGTCTTGCCAGTTTGGTTAAGATGTATGTGCCTTGGGGGAGATCTTCTTGGGTTGATTCTATTTGGGGTCCTTTGTATTTCTTTGGTCTGGTTGTGTGAGTGCTTCTCTAGACTTGGGAAGTTTACTCCCAGGATTTCATGGAATAGATTTCCCATGCCTTTATTAGTTTCTTCACCTTCTGGGATACCAATTATTCAGATGTTTGGATATCTAATTGAATCTGTATTTCTTGTATATTATCCTTGTTTTTGTTGTTATTTTCTCTATCTTTTTGGTGTTTTGTTTTTTTTTTCCCTAGGCCAGAGGTTTTATCTTCTACATTGGAGGTTCAATCTTCAGCTTGATCTAATCAACTTTTAATATTTTTGAGAGAGTTTTTGATTTCCTGTCTTACAGACTTTTTCTCTAATAATTCCATCTGATTCTTTCTAGTTGTTTTTTCTGTTTTTGTTTTTGTTTTTTGCTATAGGGTGCATGCACTTACCAGAAAGACATAGAGAAACAGAGAGACAGAAAGTGAGAAATCACCCCCCAGGGGGGATGGCCACGCTGCAATCCCTTCTCCTCCATTTTTCTTTTGGGATCTTGGCCACACACACACATGTGCCCAGCATAAATTTAAGACACCGTGTCCAGGACTCGAACCATGGTCAACTACATAGGAGTCCAGCAACACATCCATTACGCCAACTGCTGGTCCCCTGATTCTTTCTTATAGTGTCCATGTCTTCTTTCATATCATGGAAGGACTACCTAATCTTCTGTAGTTCATTGTCTCTTGTCTGTTCCGACTCAGTGTTTTGCCATGAATGTTTTAAATTCTTTCTCTGACATTTTGGTAACATCTTCTGCTCTTTCAAGAGATGGAGGGGAGTTATTGTGTTCTTTTGATAGAGACATATTTCCTGGTTTATTCACACCTGAGGCTCTTCTACTTCTAGCCATTGGGAGATGTATTCACTTTTGGATACCTTTTTGGAGAATGCTTCTTCGACTGGGGACTGGCGTGTGCCACTGTCTCTCTTCTGCTGTGTTAGCTATGCGGTCTCCACAGCAGCAATCTCTAATCAGGTGTCTGAAGAGCAGTTTCTCCTTTCTCACAGGTGGTTCAGTAACAGGGAGGATCCCAGGGGGCCTCACAATACTAGGGTATTTGAAAACTGTGATTCTAGACCTGTCGGGTTTCTCTGGGTGGGGAGAGTATGAGGAGGGTACAACGATACAAGACAGAAGAAAAAGTATGAATGAGAATAAAGAAACAGTCACACGCTGTGCACACAGGGGCAGGAGATGGAACTAGGCTCTGCTGGAGAGCTGGGGCTGTCCTGTGGGGTAAGGAGAAGTCGGAAATTAACAAAAGAAAGGAGAGAGAAAAAAAGCTGCCTACCTGTCTGACAAAGGGCATCTCTGGGGCTGGGGGAGATGGGCTGAGCTGAGGCCAGTGACTGGGCCTGCCTCAGTATCCCTTTCAGGCCAGGGGACAAGAGACGGAACTCGGTTAAGCTCAAATTTCCAAGATAAAACAATAAAGTACAAATTATTAAACAAATGAATAAATAGAATTTCACCAAAAAGAAAAGAACTGTCTTTAAAAGAATGCATTAAAAATTAAAATAAATGCCACAAACTAAATTTTAAATCCCAAATACAGTAAAAACCATTACAGGTCCAGTCCTGAGCCCTGTGGTTAAGGAAGCCAGATCCCGCATGGCTGACTATAGTTCAAGCCCCAGCCTGGCATCATAAAAAAACACACCAGGCACATATGCATGCATGCCCAAAATCTCAACTGGATGGAGAAATGGAGAAGGGACTGTAACGTGACCTACCTCACTGGAAATTACTTCCTTCCTCCCCCTCCTCCCGTTCTCTTCCTCTCTGTCTCTCTCTGGTGAGCTCACACACTCTCCAGCAATAAAACAAAAATCTCTTACAACTCAGAGCTTTAAAAAAATACAATTAATGCTGGTGCCTGCCCTATGGTTAAAAAAAAATACAATTAAAATATGCACAAAAGATTTCTAAGCACTATTTGTTAAAGAGCTATAGATGGCAAATAAAAACAACAAGAACAAAAATAACCCATACCACTGTTTAAATAATTAGTCATTAGAGAAGTACAGATCAAAAGCACACTGAGGCTCAGCCACGGTGGTGTAGGTGGTAAGATGATGCTATGCGAAACCAGGGCCAGTTGGGAAGGCACTGGGTTTGGATCCCAGGTCAGCCTGAACACATGGGTCCATCTATGCTACTCGCTGGCTCAAAGGCTGGGAGTAGACTGTGGCTTGATGAAATGCTGTCAAGAATAGCTGTCTCTCTCTCTCTCTCAAGAAACAAATAAAAGCTTAATGAACCACAGTGATAGTACTAACACCTATTAGAAGTGGCTCAAAATGAAATTAAAACAAAAAACTAATAATACCAAGTACTAGCACTGAGGTACAGAAACTGGCAGTCTCACAGTTTAATAACGAGTATGCAAAATGATAAGGCTGCTTCAAAAAAACAGCTTATTGAGAGTAGATTTTAAGTGTTCTTACCGTACACACAAATAACCAGTATATGCTGTAACCATATATTAGCTAGCTCAGTCTAGCCATTCCATAATGTATAACTACTTCAAAACATCATGTTATACATGATACGTATAATTTTATTTGTCAATTAAAATAAATTAATAAGTAAATAAAAAGGAAACTTGCCATTTTCTTTTCAATTTAAAATAGGTATCTACCATATGTCCCAGAAATCCCACTCATTAACTCAAAATTTGTAACACAGACATCCATATAAAGACCTGAATCAAATGTTTACAGCAACATTGTTCATAATTGTCCCAAACTGGAAAGAACTCAAATACCCATCAACAAACTGCTACAACCATACAATAGAATGCTACTCAGTAACTAAAAGAAACCACCCACAGATAAATGTAACAACATTGATAAGTCTCAAATCCATTCACTATGATAAATAAAAGAAGCCGAGTGGAAAAATGCATGCCTTATGATTCCATTCATATGACATTCTGGAAAGGGCAATAATATAGGGACAAAAATCAGATCAGTGGTGCCAAAAAGGCTGGGAGAAAAGAGAGAAACTTGAGAGGGTGGCACTAGTTACATAACTGCATGCATTTGTTAAAACTCATGACTACACAACAATTAATGGAGAATTCTACAACATGTAGATTTAAACTCCACAGGCCTAACTAAAAAATACTAGCAGTGAAAGTCAAAAGGATGAAAAAAGATAGTATGATAAAATTTAGTTGAGAAAGAGTAATAAAAATATTCCCCCAAAAAGATGTCAATTTTTAAAGTGTTACAAAAGAGCTTGTTCACATAAATGCTTGTTCATACATCATTAAAGAAAAAATGATGAGCATCACATTACCATGATATTTAGATTTCACTAGACACATTTTAAAAGTGATATTTCATTTTTGGATGTATTAATATGTACAAAACACTTGGAATGATATACTTTGACATCATTTAAACTTACTTTGGAAGGCTTTAGCTATCAACCTAACAAAGCACGCGGAAGTGCATAGTGTTTCCGGTCCTCCGGGGGAAGACAGAAACCACTGCTCAAGTTCAGCGTTTAAAACTGCCACAGATGGCTGACAGGTGTGGCAGGACAGCACGCTCCAGAGGCTCTTGGGCAGGCAGGCAGGCAATTTGCCTTCAGCCAAAACAACTTGTCTGCTTATCTAAATGTCCTTTATAGAGACGCTCATTGCTATGAGTGCCATAAGGTGAAAAGATGACAAAGCACGGCCCTAGAGACATTCTTGCACGTGTGCACAAACGGAAAGGTTTGAGAGCGTTCACTGCAGCATTAACTAAAATAGTGAATGACTGAAAACAAGTTCAATGCCCTTCCACAGGCGACTAGGTAAGAAAACATAAAATCATCTTGCAGTGAAATTTTCACAGCAATGAAAATGAATGAACTACACGAGCTACATGTATCATTACAGATGAATCTCCAAAAACGTAATATTGAGAGAAAAAAAATCAATCAGTGTTGGTTATGTACAATTTAACACCACATATAAATTATTTGTAAGCATGTCAAACAAGGCAAACATATTGTTTATGAATACATTTCTACGCAGTCGTATTAAAACATGAACAAAAATTTTAAGTACAAAATATGGATTTTGGTTCTCTCTAGAGAGGGAAAAAAATTAAGGAGAGAAGCCTAAGAGTGTTCTACTCTATAAAATTTTGTTTCTTAAAAAAATATGCGCAAATATGGCAAAAGTTCAGGGCTGAAATGCAAGTGTTACATTGTACTAATCTCTATATTTCTCTGTATTTAAAATGTTTCCAACAGAAACAAAAAGATCGAGGTACATACTTAGTATCTTGAAATCTGACAGGAGCCCTGGTTCCCTATAATTTTTCTGATTGATATATAGCAGATACATGATCCTCAGAGCCCAAAGAATCAGAAAACTTAATCAAGCCTAGAGATTAAACTTACCCAGTGTCTGGATACCCTTCCTCTTCAAGTCCCCAAAAACCTAAAGAAAATCCCCTAGATTTGAATTAATAACCATTAAATAACATAACCAGCTGTTTTTCTGAGATCTTTACTAAATTAATGCATTGACTCATTTAACAAGAACCAAATGACGGTGTGCTTTGTGTTCGGCTGGACAACCAAAAGTAACCAGGACAGAACAGACCACATCGCTGCTCTCAGGAAATTGTAGAGTCAGGAATGAGACAGAGACAACAAACAGACAAAGATCCTCGTCAAGATTTGGTAAGTGCGTGAATGACCTAAAACCAGACCGCAGAGCTTCTGGAGAGGCAGGAGATGCACTGAAGCTACTTTGGGTTGGGAAGGCCTCTCTGATGATGCAATGTTTAAACAGGGACCTTTCAATGAAAAGATCTGAGATAGGAGGTACCAAATGGCTCAACCAGATGTGTGTAGCTGCATGAGTGCAGTGAGCTGGAAGTAAACCTTTTAACCCTAGAGAAATAGAAGGGCATTTCTCCTTAAGCAGTAGTTTAAAGCTTTGAAATTGTTTGGAAATTTGGGATTCCAGTTTAGAATCTTTTAAAAAGTTACATTTAAAAATATCTTGTTTCCTACTCATGAATATTTAAGTGTCAAAACTCAGTTATACAGAATGAGTTCTTTGGTATTAAATTAAAACCAGTATTAAGGTACGATACTGGAGAGAAAAATAACATTGAAAATAAAGTATTGAGGAATCCTTAAGGTATCTACTGAAAGACACTAGTAAAAATCAATATTTTATTTTCTCAAACATATGTCAGGGAAAAATTCAAACTTTTCCTAAGCAACCATATAGAAAAAACAACAGACTGTAATTATATTCTTGGGAACAGGTGTTACAGAATTAAAAAAGCAAACTTAGGCAGGGATCAAAAAAGCAGGTGACTCTGAACAGTAAAACAGTATTACAGTGAGACATCTGTATTGTATTTCAGCACATGAGTTAACATTCAAACTTTTCTTGCAACTATAATATATTTTCTTAGGAACAGACTAGTAAATAGCGGATCCTTTCATTCATTCAGAAAAAAATAAAATAAAGTACACTTGTACGAGGCAAGCCCTAGTTGTCAGCTATATTCCAGATGGCTATCTAGGAGGGTTTAAAGACCACTCCTTGAAGTCACTGTCCAATATACTAGGTAGGCAACAGGGGCAATAAAGCGAGAATTACAAGGAAGGGAATAAAACAGAGACTGCTGTTGCTGTGACCTGAATGTTGGTGTCCTCCTAAAATTTACCTGTTAAAATCTAATCACCAATATGGTGATATTAGGGATGGGACCTTTAGAAGGTGATTAGGTCATGGGACCAGCAGATGGCATCATGGTTACATTGCTGGACTCCAATGTGGTCGACAGCAGTTCAAGTCCCAGACCCAGCAGCTTAAAACTCATGCTGGGCACTTGTGCATGCATGCCCCAAATCCCCAGACAAGAATGAAGGAGAAAGGTTTGCAGCCATACCCCCAGGGAGTGATTTCTCACTTTCTGTCTCTCTGTCTCTTCAGCGAACGCATGTGCCCTATAGCAAAAACATCTCTCTAAAACCAAATAAAATACAAGTAAGGTGATTAGGGCAGAGCTCTCTTGAGAGTACTGTCCTTATAAAGACCTGAAGAGAACAGTGCTCTCCCTTCCACTGTGAGGACACAGCTAGAAGGCACCAACTATGAATCAGAAAGTGGGCCCAGAACCCAGACCGCTGGCTTGCTCTTGGAACTCCCAGCCTCCCGAGGTGTGAGAAACAAACTTCTGTTGTTTCTAGACGTGGTTTATGATGTTTTTGTTCTAAGAGCCTAAATGGACTAAGATGGCTATCCCGCCTTGTTTACGAACTGTGGTGCAGTGACACCTTCTTTGTTTGCAACTCGAATTCCTGCATCACAGAAGATACCAAAGGAAGGGTAGAAAGAACAGTGGAAGGAAATTACTGGTCAAGGAGCAGACAATTTTTAGGGGAAAAGATAGAAAAAAAAAAAAAACATTTAAATTCTCTAATCCAGAAACGCAAAGGCTGAGAAAACCCTAGGAGATCTGGAAGGTTTTGCACACGATGATTAGAATGGTTTTCTGAATCTGAAGATTAAAAGAGGTCATATAAAGACAATTCCTTTTAATTACAGTTTTATGAAAATATACAACACTTTATCCATAAGATGAGACAAAATGAAAA
Organism: Tupaia belangeri chinensis; assembly: GCF_000334495.1. NCBI lineage: Eukaryota > Metazoa > Chordata > Mammalia > Scandentia > Tupaiidae > Tupaia > Tupaia belangeri. Next base: position 1,582,667 of record NW_006160082.1, on the reverse strand, counting down.
TAATTCTTCAAGAAAAAAATAATAAAGGGGGCTAGACAGTGACACAGTGGTAAAACATGATGCTCTGCAAGACAGCCCCACATGGGAAGTTTCCTCGTTCGAGTCCAGAGAGCTACCTGAGTGAGTATACGGGGCACACAGGAGCTCATGATCTGTGGCTGGCTGGAGGGTAGTGGCGGGTCATGGTATCAAGATCCTATTGGCAGGGAACCAGCAGTTAGCGTAACGGCTATGTCGCTGGACTCCCACGTAGTCGACTGCGGTTCGTGTCCCGGACCCGGTGGCTTAAAATTCACGCCGGGCGCGTGTGCATGCGTGCCCAAGATCCCGAGAGGAGAATGGAGGAGAAGGGATTGCGGCGTGACCATCCCCCCTGGGGGGTGATTTCTCGCTCTCTGTCTCTATGTCTCTCTCTGTCTGTCTGGCGAGCGCACGCGCCCTACAGTGAAAATCTCTCCAAAAAAAAAAAGAAGAAGAAGAAAAAAAAAAAAGATCCTATTGGCAGCGCCCTCTCTCTCTCTCTCTCTGCCTGTCTCTCTCACTCATGGAAAAGATAAACTCCTAAAAAAATGAAACGTTTAGTAAAATTATGAATTCTGCAGTCTGACTTTAGACTGTTTGACTGCTTATTAGCTGTGCAATCTTAGACAAGTTTCTTAGCATGTAGGCTGGTCCATAGCCTAGTGGTTAAGGGAGGATCCCATATTGCTGGACTGTGGTTCAAATCCCAGCTCCCATAACTTGAAAAACATGCTGGGTATGTGTGTGCAAAAGTCAAAATCCTAAAAGGATGAAGAAATGGAGGGAAAAGGATTATAGTGTGAACATACTCCCATGGGGAGGAGGTGCTTCCTCCCTCTGCCCCTCTTCTCTCTCTGGAAAGTGCATGTGCCCTCTAGCAATTAAAAAGGAAGAAAGAAGCGCCAGCAGATGGTGTGGTAGCTAAAGTGCTGGACTCTCACATGGCCGACTGTGGCTCGAGTCCCAGACCTGGAAGCTTAAAACTCAGGGTGGGCACATGTGTGTGTATGCCCAAAATACCTAGAGAAGAATTCCGGAGAAAGGATTGTGGTGTGGCCATCTTCCCTGGGGGTGATGAAATCTCTCACTTTCTCTCTGTCTCTCTGGTGAGCATATGCACTCTATAGCAAAATTATCTCCTAAAAAAAAAAAGAAAAAAGTAAAAAAGAAAAAGAAAAGTTTCTTAGCCACTCTGTGCCTCAGTTCCTTATCTATGAAATGGTTACTATATGGATGAAATAAGTAAAGGGCTCAGAACGGTGCTTGCCATATAATAAGTGGTTAAAAACCTACAGCCATCACCTCAAATGAAAACACAATAGACCTGACTGCTACCCTGCTTCCAAGGCTGGCCCTTGACTGGCATCGGGGGCCTCGGAGTTCGAGAAGGTTGCTACCACCATTAGCTGACAAGAGTAGATCACTGTGCTTAAAACTTTGTACAAACAGTTAAGGTTCAACTACTTTCCTTCTGGGCACCTGGAATTTTGGTACATGCCAGGCAGAGAATGCCCTAAGTGATCAGCCCACGATAGAAACCCTGGGCACGGAGTCTCCATTGAGCTTTCCTGGTTGGCAACATTTCGCATGTGTTGTCCAGACTTGCTGGGAGAACTAAGCACATCCTGTGTGAATCTACAGGGAGAGGATCCCTGGAAGCTTGCGCCTGGTTTCCCCATGACTTTATCTAATGTGGCTCTTCTTTTGCTGATTTTGCTTGGTATCTCTTTGTGTAATAAATCATAGCCATGAGTATGACTACGTGCTGAATCCTGGGAGTCCTCCTAGTGAGTCATCAAAGATAGTGGTGTCTTGGGGACCCACTGATTACTCGGGCATTGTTAATCAATTATTTTATACTGGGTAGGAATAGAGTAAAATGCGTTTTAATAAATCTTGAAGTCAAGTTCAGGAAAAGTGACTTTTAGATATAATACTTCAATGGAAATGGAAAACATTATATTGTTTCTTCTCATAAATAATGGATCACTAAATAAATGGAAATTCAATGATACAGTCCCATAATAGTGTGAAAAGGTGGGGCCTTTGGGAAGAGGTTAGTATTAAAGTCTTAGAGTAGGGCCCTCAAGATGGAGTGCTGATGGGTTTGTAAGAAGAGGAACTGAGACCAGAACAGAGAGAGAAGGATGGACAAAGTCACTCTGCCCTGCTCTCACCCCCATGATGTGATCAGGGCTTCTCCAACAGGAAAACCCACCAGATATGGCTCCTGGACCTTAGACCCCCAAACCATGAACTCAATAAATCTCTATTTTCATAAATCCCCTATCTCAGACATTTCTGTTGGCAACATAAGAGTGTATTTAAATAGAACTAAGACAACAGAATCACTCTAGCTACAAAAAAGATTGGGAACTTCAGCCAAACTTTTACCTTTACATCAAGAGATATCTGAAGAAAGTAGATAAATAAACCACAAACTGGAAGACTACAATGTATTGACTGATTAAATAATTATGCTGAGTATATATAAAGAACATGCTCAAATAACAGAAAAATGGGTTTAAAATAAACTAATATGTCACATAGGAAACCAATAAATAAGAAAAGATGTGGTAGCCAACTCATTATAAATCAGGAAAATACAAATAAATTCGTGATAAGACATTATGTCTGCTCAACTGGAAAAGATTAAGAAGTCTGACAAACAAAGCAAGCCAAACTATGAGAGAGAGGCATTGTATGTCCCCACTCAGTATACACTGAATGTCTGCACTTTATGGAAGAAACTGAAAGATTGGGAGGTATAAAGGCATGGAGCACAACTGTGTATACTGGAGACAGTGTGGGAAGAGGGTAGAAAATGGGAAGAGGGTGAGAGGGAGGAAATCAAGAGAGAAAAGAAAGAAGCAAAACATTTAAGGAACACAAAAATGGAATATTATCTGTTGATGATAATGTGTATTATAATATCTTTGCCTGGACTAAATATACAGTGTATTCATGCTGCAAAAATTCATTTTGTATGTTTTAATGATATACAGTGGTTGAATATAAAAGTAATAATAATAATAATAAAAGATACATTAAAAAAGAAGTCTGACAATAGCAAGAGCTAGAGAGGATGCAAGTCAATAGAAGCTCTTATACACTGCTGGTAGGAATATAGATTGATAGGAATGATTAAAAATATCCCTTGGCATTACGATATTTTGGCATTAAGTAAACATTTGTATACTTTACAACCCAGCAGTTATACTCCTAATGTATATCAAGAGCAACACCTGAATATGAGCACAGGAGTTATGATATAAGGATATTCATATAATATTATTAGTAATAGCAAAAACAAACCAACAATTAAGGTGGAAATACTAAAAGCTCATTACCAAAAGAATAAATAGTGATAAATCAATATAATGGAATGCTATATACATTTCAAATAAGTGAATTATAATTATCAATCAAAAAGAATAAATACTAGAAACATTGTTGAATGAATAAAAAAGCAAATCACAAAAACCTATATACGTATGACTCTTTCATATGCTTTAAAATGAGAATGATTAAACATTAGGAAAATACATAGAGTGTGTGTGTATACTCTATGTATATATATACATTGTCTGGTTTTCTTTTTCTTTTCTTTTTTTTTTTTTTTTTTTTAGAAATTTTTGCTATAGGGCATGTGTGCTCACCAGAGAGAGAACCAAAGAGACAGAAAGCGAGAAATCATTCCCTGGGGGTGTAGCCACTCCACAATCCCTTCTCCTCCATTCTCCTCTTGGGATTTTGGGTATGCACACGCCCAGTGTGTTTTAAGCCTCCGGGTCTGGGATTTGAACTATAGTTGATTATGTAGGAGTCCAGCGATGTAACCAATATCCAACTGCTAGGCCCTCGTCTGGCATTCTTAAAGTCGGAGAATAATAAATGTTTTATTCAGGATAGAGGTTCTCATAGAGGAAAGCAGGAAGGTAGAGAAGGATGCGAGTATACATGAGTTAACAGTGATATTTTAATTCTTGGGTGGAATGAGCTAATTTTATTGTTAACACACTAATGTAAATAAATAAAATAAAGACAGTCATGCATGGGAAAACTATATTTAAAAAATTAACGGCACACATTTACAAATTTACATGTAGTTACAATCTGACTCAAAGTATTGCACCATAGTTTTAATTTATGCAAACTGTTAATATGCCATTTCGGAATAATTTACCATAACATTTAACTTATTTATACAACCTGTTGGAAAGCTAGCATGTAAATACAGTAGAAAATAAGGAAGGAAAACAGTATATTATTATTTCCATAAAGCTAATTTAAGGAAGTACAATAAATAGTACCTTTGGTACTAAGAAACTGAAAAGATGCCATCAACAAAAAGCCAAACGCATCGAAACCTGTCAAGGAAATCCAGCTGTACAAATACACAGCGATTTTATAATAACACCAAGATGTTATAATCCATTGCAGTAGAAAAACACATGGTATAAGGGGCTAAGAGATCTGGTCCTAGTTCTATTCTGTGCCCACAGCAGTAGGGAACCTTGAGTGGGTCACTTAACCTTGAATATGTAAAATAAGAGATTGTAACATATGCTCGCTAAGACTCTTTTTTTAGTGGTGACAATGAACGAACCTATAAGAATCTTATTGTTTTGAAGCATTAGCAAAATTGTGATATAATTTCCTTATCTAAGTATCATGTGCAATTTAGTATTCCGGTGCTTTTAGATGACGAAAATGTCCACCAGCTCTGAGGAGAGAATGAAACATGAGTATGGCATTACTGTGGGATTAGGTAAAATGGAAAACTTGGGGCCAGCATCTTGATTAAAGGTGCTGGATTCCACATGGCCAATTGTGGTTCAAGTCTCGGACCTGGTGACTTGAAAATCACACTGGGCACATTTGTGTGTGTGCCCAAAATCCTAGGAGGAGAATGGAGAAGAAGGGATTGTATCACGGTGATTTTCCACTTTCCCTCTCACTGTCTGTTTCTCTCTGGCAAGCGCACATGCCCTATGAAAAAAACCTTAAAAAAAAAAAAGTTGTATTACCAATAAATAGTTGCCAAGTAGAAGACAAATCTGTGGGACCAGCAGTTAGTGTAATGGCTATGTCGCTGGACTCCCATGTAGTCGACTACGGTTCAAGTACCGGACCTGGTGGCTTAAACTCACACTGGGCGCCTGTGTGTGTGTGCCCAAGATCCAAAGAGGAGAATGAAGGAGAAGGAATTGCGGCGTGGCCATTCTCGCTTTCTATCTCTCTGTCTCTTTCTGTCTTTCTGGCAAGCACATGTGTCCTATAGCAAAAACCTCTCCAAAAAGAAGAAGATAAATCTGGTTTTTAATAGATCAGAGGTGTTTTATGTTATAATCTTTTTATGCAACTGTTACGTCATCAGAAAAGTCATGATGCATTTTTGCATAGAAAAACAGAAAAATATGTCATGACTTTTCCAATGACCCAATATATTGAAGCGAAAACATCATAATTTGAGTACTAAGCATTAAATTTTATAATGTAAAAGAACTTAAGTAATGTAAATCTTGCAGAAACGTTCTTCAAACTCACTAATATAGGAAAGAACAATTAGAAATTGTTAAAAGATCATGTAAGTAATCTAACAGGCAGAAAATCACAAAGTAGACCCTATTATTAGTATGGTCAAATGATACTAAATACATTGTCTACATAATTCTACACTGGACATTTCAAAGGGTTCAAAATTTTCTAACCCCAGTCAGATGGCTAAGATTAAAAAACAAGAAGGAGAATCACCATCATGAGACTGGCAGATGGCATCATGGTGAACACAGTTTGGGTCTTAGATTTGGCTGCTTGCTTTCTCCCTTTCCCTTTCTCTGTCTCACTCTCTCTTGCTCTCCCGCTCTTGTTCTGTGGTCAAAATGAAGAAATAATAATGATGAATAAAATTAAGTAATTCTTTTTTAAAAAAAAGAATCATAAGTGCTGACAAGGCTGCGGTGAAAAGGGATCTCTCCTACATTGTTGGTGGGAATGTAAATTATTACAGCCACTGTGGAGAACAATATGGAGGTTCCTCAAAGACCTTCAAATAGGGGCTGGCAGATGGTGTGGGGATTAAGGTACTGGACTCCCACACGGCCAACCATGGTTTGAGTCCTGGATCTGGTAGCTTGCTTTCTCACTTTCTGTCTCTCTCTTTGGTCAAACTGAAAAATAACAAGTAAAATTAAATAAATAATTCTTTAAAAAGAGGAGGGGGGGACCTATGAATAGAGCTACCATATGATCCAGCAATTCTACTCCTGGGTATCTACCCAAAGAATAGGAATATACTCAGTCAGAAAAACACTTGCACCCATTTTATTTCAGTATTATTCACAGTTGCTAAAACAAGGAATCAATCCAAATATGCAAGAACAAATGAATGAATTGAAAAAGTGTGGCAATACATACTAAGAAATACTACTTAGCCATAAAAGAGAGAGAGAGAGAAATCCTGGCTTTTGATTAAAAAGTGGACAAACATGGAAGATTTAATGCTAAATGAAGCAAGCCAGATATGAAAGAGAGGTATTGTATGTCCCCACTCAATATATACTGAACGTCTACACTGGATGGCAGAAACTGAAGGACTGGAAGGTATAAAAGCATGAAAGCAACTGTGGATACCAGAGACAGTGTGGGAGGAGGGTGGGAATGGGGTTTGGGCAGGAGAGAGGGAATCAAGGGGGAAAAAAGAGCAAAACATTCAACAGGCAAAAAAAATGGAAAACTGTTGATGACAATGTGTATGGTAATTTCCCTGACTAGACGAACATACAGGGTATTTATGCTGGGAAAATTAATTTTCAATGTTATACAGATATACAGTGATTATAAAGATATATGTGATTAGATGTAATATAAAACAAAAAAAGATATATAGTGATTGAATGTAAAAAATAAGAAAAAAATATTTTTGAAAAAAGTGAAAAGAGAAAGACACAAAAGGGTAAAGACTTCTGTGACACATAAATGAGAAAGCATCAGTACCCAGGATATCTAAAGAACCCCTATAAACCAACTTAAAATAGACAAGTTAATATTTCGGTGTGAGCCAATAATATGAATAGGAAATTGACATAACAGGAAAACACAATGGCTAGGAGACAGGATGCTGAACCTTACTAGTAATCAGGGAAATTAAGACTACAATATGATGCCATTTCACACCCATAAAACCGGCAAAAATGGAAGAGTCCAATAACAAGCGTTGGTGAGGACACAGACAGAAAGGAGTTCTGGTGCACTGATGAGGAGTGTGAGCGGGCATGGCACCTGGGAAGCAAGTCAGCCTGCTGATGTGCGTGTGCCACGGCCCAGCCGTGTCATTCCTCTGCTTATGTGCCCTACAGATCCATCCCCACGTGGACAAGGAGACTCAGGAATATTCACTATGGCAGCCTTTGTGATAACAACAAATCAGTCCATCAATAGGAAAGCAGATATATAAATTATGGTATACTTTTATCATGGAAAAGCTATTCTAGGGGAAAGGAACTTTTTCTTGTTTTCACATTTCCATGCAGAGGGGTCTCTTTGGAGTAATCTTCCCATCTTTTTGTTTCCTCACTCACTACTGTAACCAGTACCTCTTCCTCCTTTTCTCTACATGAGCCACCTGATTGGGGCAGGGGGTGGGGGTGGGGTATACATACTGTCCTGCTCCCAAAGCCACAGGAGCAGACTCTCATGGGGGTAGACTTGGTCAACCGACAGCCTGTGATTAGAAAGGTAAATCTGCTTAATTTGAGCTGCATTTTGGGAAGGTCATCTTTCCAATAGTGCTATCTCACTAATAAAGCTCGTATTTTTATTTACTATCCTCTTGCACTGAAAGTCTACTTCTCGATTGATTCTAGATGGTAAAAGAAGGTACTAGTTACTGTGACCCCTCGAGCCCAAACAGAATACTATACATCAGGCAAAATAAATGAAAGATGCATGTATCAGCACAGGAAAGTCCTAAAAATTCAATAAGAGAAACATAATGTATTTTTAAGTTTTGAAAATAAGCAAAACAGCAGTTTATATTACTGAAGATATATAAATCTGTGGCATAAAATATAAAGACACAGATGAACGATTAAGAAAAATTCAAGACCGTGATCCTCTCTGGGTCAGAGGAAGAAAAATGCAAACAAGCAGGCCTTCCCAGGGGGTTTCAACTATGGTTATAGTGGAATTTCTTTCTTTCCTTTTTTTTTTTTTTTGCTATAGGTCACATATACTCACCAGAGACAGAGTCAGAGAGAGAGAGAAAGTGAGAAAGCCCACCCCAGGGGGTATAGCCACACTGCAATTCCCTCTCAATTCTTCTCTTTGGATTTCTGACACATACTTACACTTTCCCTCTGTCTCTCAAGCTACTGGGACACAAACCACATAATCAGCCATGTGGGATCCCTAACCTCCATGCCATCTGCTGGCCTGGACTGTATTTTTTTTTTTTTCCTTAACCCAGGAGTAACATAGGTAGATTGCTTTGCTGCCCCAAATAATTCATATGTACATATGGACACATTTACATACCATACATACATCTATGAGAAAATGACCAGCAGAGCTGAAAAAGCCATGAGCACTACCTAAAATGTCCTACCCTGTCATAGGTTTGTCAGCTTTTCTAGAACCGTCAAAACACAGCCAGAGGGAGGAGATAGACACTAAATGTGGCACTGAAGTCTATGGTTTTATTCTAAACAGGAGGAAAAATCTATTAAACCATAGAGTGATGGAGAATTAGAAAGAATAAGGCAAAACAAGCATCCCAGGAGTTGAATAACTCTTAGCGAATCATGGAAAGGTTTCTAGAACTTAACTTTTGCCATAATGAAACCTAAACTATTGAGTTTTTTTTTTTAATAACAAAGTCTTTATTAATTATCTCTAGAGGAGGATTCAATAACTACTCTTGGTAATGGATTGCAATGTCTTCTAAATCACTGGAAAGTTTAATTCAGTGGAAATGTTAAGTCAGTATATTATGACTACATATGGTCTGAAGACATATAAAGAGGAAATAGTCTATATTATTTCCTGATTCCCTGGTCTAAATTGGACACCCTGAATCATTGCCATCATAACAGAACAGAGTCTACAGATCTGTGTTGCTTCACTTAAAAGAATATACATTTTTTAAGTTTCATGTATTTTATTAAACTGTTAATTTTTCTAAAACTTCCTGTACTCTTCCCAGAAGAAACATATTGAAGTGATAAAGATTTTTTGGTAAAGATTGTCTGATGCAGACACAGTCCTCAAAAATCACTTTTTCATGTCTTATGATTCCAATGCAGAGGAGAGAATGAGGATTATGTTAACATCACACATCACTGATCTTTAGATTAGCTATTTGGCCCTTAATATCATTTTACTATCTGTAAAGATAAAAAATAAATAAGATGGTAGAAAAGGTAGGTGCTTGCTGATTGAAACAATAGATAAAACCCCAAAACCTGCTTTACAATAAGAGCCTGCTACAATTTCTGCTGCCTTCGTCTGTGGAAGCTCCGTGGACTCACCCAGCTGTGTATCCAACGTGTACCCGAGAGTATCTGTTAAACTCAATTGAACCGATAAGCACAAAAATAGCACAGAAAGATGGGGGAGCCCGTGGAGGATCCCGCAACCCACTATCATGACTTTATATAGGGGGGAGCCCGTGGAGGATCCCGCAACCCAGCATCATGACTTTGTACACTGAGAATGCCAGAAAAACCTACACATCTTGAGGACTCGAAGGTCTTTCTTTAACTCTTAATCTCTTAAATGGCACAGAAACACAGTTATATAATATTAATACAAAGCGGCCAGCAGAGGGCATAGTGGTTATGTCGCTGGACTCCCACATGGCCTACTGTGGTAGGATGATTCGAAACTCACCCTGGCACATGTGCATGCATGCCCAAGATCCCAGAAGGAAAATGGAGGAGAAGGTAATATGGTATGACCATCACCCCTGGGGGTAGGGGGGTGATTTCTCACTTTCTCTCTGTGTCTGTCTGTCTCTCTTTGGTCAGTGTACTCATCTTAAGGCAAAAATCCCTTTTTTAAAAAAAATTAAGGGGCCAACAGGTGGTGTGGTGGTTAAGGCAGCTCCCACATGGCTGACAGAGGTTCAAGTCCTGGACCTGGCAGCTTGCTCTCTTACTTCTCTGCTCTCCGCATCTCTCTGGTCAACTTCAAAAAAATAAAAATACTGACAATGAATAAGATTAAATAAAATAATCCTTGCATGGGTCCTGAGAACTAGTGATTTCAGGGAAAAAAGAGAAATGAAGATTTTCTACTGATAATTCAGCCTCCAACCCCCAAACTCTAGTGGTAGGGAGCCTCTCTAGCCTTCTCTCTGTCTCTGTCTGTTTCTCTCTGCCTCTGTCTCTGTCTTCTCATTTTTTGGTAATTTTTCCTTTAAAAATTTTTTTAAGGTATTCTCTTGGCTTTCAGCCCCTCCTTTATCTCACTAATATTCACCTTTCCCTTGCCCATCCAGGAGAGGCAAGGGGCAGGCCTTCAGAAGACTCCTCCATGGCTCCTGAGAACTAATGATTTCACGTGGTGCATTTTTTTTTCTTTCTTTTTTTTTTTAAATAATTTTTTTGGTTGTTTTAAAATTTTGTCCTTCTTTTTCTCTGTTTCTTGGTGGGTTTTTTTTGGTTCTTCTTTTTTCTCTCTCTCTGTTTCCTTTTCTTTTTCTTTCATCTCATCACTCTGCTCCTCAATCTCCATTCTCTGTGTTTCTGGATGGATCTAAGGGAGCCATAGCCAAACATTTAAATATTCCTCAATATCCACTGAATCTGTTGCACAAAGGGATAAAAATGGAACAGCAAGGAGATTCCAGACCACCTCCTTCTGCACGCTCCTGAATGCTTAGATTGAACTTTAAGAATTAGGAAGAAACACACCATCTATCAGATGACTAGAAATCACTGCAGGGCCACAAGAAATATGGGAAAGCAAGAAAATACCTCTCCTCCAAGGGAAAAAAAATAGCTCCTCTTCATCCACAGACAGTTCAATTGAAATCATGGAAATGTCTGATAAAGAATTTAGAATATTCATAATGATGAAGCTAACAAAGACAAGAGAGACAATGAACTGCGGAAGGAGAAGATGAGGCAGGAGAAAGGAGCTGATGAGTTCCAGGACCACTTTAAAAAAGAATCAAATGGACCTGTTAGAGATGAAGGCTAAATACAGGAAGTCAAAATCTCCCTTGAAATTATTAAAAGCAGACTAGATCATACAGAAAATAGAATCTCAGATGTAGATGAGAAAATTGCTGGCCTAGAAAAAATCCACCACAAAGACTGAGAAAATTGCCCAAAACAGTGATAATAATATATGAGAAATACTAGATACCATCAAACGTCCGAACATTGTATAGTTGGTATCCCAGAAGGCGAAGAGACGCATAAAGGCATTGAAAATCTATTCCATGAAATCCTATAAGAAAACTTTCCAAACCTAGAGAGGCACTCAAAGAGCTAGTCCCCAGAAATACAAAGGATCCCAAATAGAATCAACCTAAGAAGATCTTCTCCAAGACACATTATAGCCAGGTTGACCAAAACCACAGACAAAGACAAGATAACTAAGACTGGCAAGAGAAAAACGGCTCAAGTTACCCATAAAGGATATCCCATCAGGCTAGCAGCAACCTCTCAACAGAAACAATGCGAGAGAGGAAAGAATGGGAAAACATATTCAAAGTGCTAAGGGAAAAGCAATTTCAACCAAGAATACTGTACCCGGCAAGATTATCCTTCATATGGGAAGAAAAGACAAGAACATTCTCAGATAAACAAAACCTGAAAGAATTTATCAACAGCAGACCAGATCTCCAAGAAGTTCTGAAGGGAGTGCTGTACCAGGAAAATTAAATACAGACACATGGAAATAAGAGTTCAAAAACTAAGAAAATGGCCAACTTAGTCATAGGGACAAGTCTAGAATTGAATATTGTATACCAGAATTTAATTGGGAAGATTGAACCACAACAGAAGATAGATTAAGTACATGATACTGAACTGGTGAAATAGAATTTTATGACTTTTGACTAAGACATTGCTGATTTTCTTCTAGGCTTTGTTTTCTGGTTTTAAGGATTTCTGTCCTGTCTTGAGCTGTCGATAGGTTCATGTACCTACTATTCGAACGGAATCCTAACCTGTTTCCTGGCTTTAAGTTTTAAGCAAAATTCCTTAGTATTTCTTTGATTTATTAAAGTTAAAACTGCTTTTCTTGAAATTAAAAAAATAATAATAAAGTAAATAATTATTTAAAAAGTTAAATAATTAATAATTAAAAAGTTGATAAAATTGGGACCAGGAGTTAGCATAATGGCTATGTTGCTGGACTCCCTTGTAGTCGACGGCGGATCGAGTCCCAGACCTGGTGTCTTAAAACTCACGCCGGGCGCGTGTGCATACATGCCCAAGATCCCGAGAGGAGAATGGAGGAGAAGGGATTGCGGTGTGGCCATCCCCTCTGGGGGGTGATTTCTCGCTTTCTGTCTCTCTGTCTCTCTCTTTCTGTCTGGTGAGTGCACGCGCTCTATAGCAAAAACCTCTCAAAAAAAAGTTAATAAAACTAATACAAAATGAACCTACAATATGAATATGAAATCAATCCATGAATAACACCTCATCTTGTCTTGTCTACCGTTCAGCTTTCCCTAGAGCTTGCAGCTCTCACTCACTGGCATCCAGCCTCTATCTTCTTTTGGCTCTGTTTCACCAGATGTATGCCCCCCTTCAGAGCCTCCCAGACTGCTTTTCCTCCTTGTGGGTGGCTCTCCCAGGAGGCAACCAGCTTTTCATCATTAAGGTCTCAGTTCAAACGTCACTCCTCAAAACCACATTTTTTCTGGAGAAGTTTTTGTTATAGGCCGCTTGCGCTCACCAGAAAGAGAGAAAGAGACAGAGAAACAGAAAGGGAGAAATCACCCCCCAGGGAGGATGGCCATGCCGCAATCCCTTCTCCTCCATTTTCCTCTTGGGATCTTGGGCATACACACACACACACCTGGCATGAGTTTGAGCCGAATCTGGGACTCAATCCACCGTCGACTACATGAGAGTACAGTGACACAGCCATTAAGCCAACTGCTGGTTCCAAAAATGCATTTTTATACCTCCTAATCTAAATCCCTCCCCATCATTCCCTACCATTTATTCTGTGTCCTTATAGTTTTTGTGTCTATCTGAAATTAACTTGTTAGATTACTCAGTTTTTGTCTGTCTTCTTGCAAGGAAGCCATGAACTCCTTGAGAGCAGGGACTTAGTTTGCTTTGTTGGTGGCTCGGTCCCCAGCACCCCGAAAGGGGCTTAGCACACAGCAGGTACTCATTAACCATATTCTGAATGGTTCAAGAACATACACCTGCCCAATTTAAAATTCCTTAATCTCGAGGCTTCCAAGAAGGTAGCAAATGTGTACCCTATCTTATCGAATTCAAAATTTTTAATATTAGACTACTATAAAATGGTAGAAGGTGGAAGAAAATGAAATACTTCCAATCAGATAAGATCATTGATACTTGGGATATTAGAAAGCACTGATATCACTAAGAACACCACTGCAGTAATTACCATTATTTATGTATTTTAATCATACCAATCTGATCCATTAGAAACTAAGAGTAGTAAATCTTTTCATTATTTTTACTCTAGGCACTAATTTAATTTAATGATATTCTGTTACTAAAGCTACTGCATTATTTTCTATCCAAGTTACCTTGTACTTTTCTAGCAATGACATTCCCTATCTCAAAATATGTCACAGGCATTCTTGTAGTATGAAGATAGTAAGAGGTAAGACACGAGGTGAACATATTACTGAACAACCGACATAAAATGTGATTCCTTCTCTCGGCCAGAAAACGGAGACACACACATTAGGTTAGTTATTAGAAATAAGCCCACGAACAACGTCGCATCAGCACTGTACGTGAATCTGTCTCTTTTATGCTTCTACTGGAATATGAATAACTGTGTGGTACTGATTACACATTTATAGCAGAAAGCTATCCCTTAAAAAACAAACTCAAGAATCATTCAGACACAATTTTGCTGGCATGGTTTCAAACTCTAACTACAGTGAGGTATTTTATCTAAGTTAAATTTAAACCTCCTCATTTTTCCAGCTCACTGTTATAACTAATAGGCTTTAAAATAATGAACAGTCACAGAACTGTAAAAAATATTCCACTTTTATAAAAGTGAAGATCATTCTGTCTGATATGCAGTTTCATTTTTAAAACTTCATGCATTCAAAAAAATTATATATTCCTGGAAGAAATGGTCATTTTCCATGAAAGAAAATGTTACTGCAATACGGCTTTAGCACAGAAGTGAAATATACACTGTCAAGTAAAGGCTGTTTTGCTAGATGGCAAAAACAGATCTTGTTTCTATATAATGGGTAGGAGAGAAGGGAGGGGCAATTCTGGGTGTTTGCAAACCAAGAACACAAGAATGCATGGATTTTTAAAATTAGACTTGTGAAAATATTAGCATTTATTTTAATTCTAAATTATATTTTAGTACAAAGTATTTTTTTTTCTAGTTTTTGCCATAGGGCATGTGCACTTGCTGGAGAGAGACAGAGAGAGAAAGCTAGAGAAGGAAAGCAAGAAATCACCCCTCAGGGGTGATGGCCCATGTTGCAGTCCCTTTTCCATTTTCCTCTCAGTATTTTGGACACAAAACCACACGTGTCCAGAGTGTTTTTCAAGTTTTTAGGTCCATAAAATTCCCAAGAGACCACCAAGGAGCTGATTCCAATGTAAACACATGAGAGCCCCAGTGTTAGTTGGGCTGGGTTTTTATTTGGCTGTTAGAGGGGAAGGCGGAGGGGAGCTGAGGAATGCACTCAGGCAGCTATACATTGGCTGTAGATTTCAAGAAACATAGTTGTCTTTTACTGATTGGCAAGAAAGTTACTTCAGGTCTCTGGTGTTTCCTTTGTTTCTTATCATTGGCCAGCCCCGGTGGGATGATGGTCTTATGACCTTCTACATGATTGGCTCGCCTCCTTGAAATGGCACTGATTCTCAGCAAGATGGGGTTTAACAAAATGGAGTCACTCTGGCCCTTCATTTCCCCCTTTCCCAAGTACATAGTGAAGCCAATCATGGATCTCTGTTATTGAGCTCTATATGGTCCCAGTCAAGGATGGGCTGATTCTGTGGTCTCTAGTTGCTAGGTGCAGTTGCTCATGCACAGGAGCATCTGGTTGGATGGCCTGGGCTAATGTTCATGGTATGCAGTCACCAGGTTCAATCACTTACAGGGAGACTGTGACACAGCGCTTTTCGAGACAATGCAAGTAGTTTACAGAAGCAGGACAGCACTTGGTTAGATACTTATGGAAATAACAACATTTCTCAGAAAACAGAAACCGTATCATTTTTTTTCTTTTAGTCTCTTCAAATATCTGTTAAGGAGAGTCACCTTGATTGTGCAGCGTCTGGTATACTCGGGTGCTAGGTCCAGAGGCAACTAGTATCTAATATTTAAAGTCCTTTATCCGTCTCATGAGTCAGCAGCAGCCCGTCCTTTCTCTGACCATCTGGTCATGGAGCCACTGAGCCACACTCTTGACAATGTCCGACTTGCAGCCCACCTCTGGAGTGACTAGAGCAGGGCTGCTGCTCTCTCTTCTCTGAGGCACCATCACAAAGGACCCTCTTGGCCCATCTTTATGGACCAAGACCCTGGTGTGACCAAGGCCCCCTTGGCTTTAGTGTGACAGACTCACAGACTAACTTTATAACTATGTGAGGCCCCATCTAGACTAGTTGGAGGGGCTCCTCTCTTTTAGTTGTGTGCCTTTGGCCATGTAGGATTCGGCCTCCTTAACCTCCATGCCACCTGCTGGCCCAGAAAATAATTAGCACTTAAAAATCATTATCTGGTTTAAATTATGTTCAAGAAACTCTAAAAGACAAAACCAGACTATGGTATTAGGGCATGTGAATAATCACAACTTCTAATCTACCTTTAAGATTACTTACAGATAAATGCAGACTTAAAGATGTATTAAAACTTTGATTGAAGAGGGGCTGCAAGATGGCATAGTGGTTATGTCACTGGATTTCCACATGGCCAACCACAGTTCAAGTCCTGAACCTGTTGGCTTGAAAGTCAAGTGTGCATGCATGCCCAATCCCAGGAGGAGAACGGAGGAGAAGGGATGGCAGCATGGCCATCCTCTCTGGGGGAGTGATTTCTCAACTTCTTTCTTACTTTCCCTCTCATTGTCTCTATCTCTCTCTCTCCAGCAAGTACACGTCTTAAGAAAAAAAAAAAAAACTTTGATTTAAGAAGCACCTCATACAAAATCTACTATATGTACACAATAGAGTAAAACTCAAGAATTAATAGGGCAACCAATCTGGCTTCAAACAGGATCTTTTATTGTGGAATATGGGGGACTTTCTAAACCACTCTCAGGATTGCTGATTTGTTATGTTTTGCTATGTTCTTTAATCAAAGGAACAAGGTCACCTCAGATTCAGGAAGTGGAGAAATAATCTACCTCTTGCTAGTAGAAGAGTCACTTAGCAAAGGGGCATAGACACAGCGATGGAAGCTGTTGTGGCAATCTTTGTAAAGAACTACTACTGCAATTTGTGAATGTATGAGGTGCTTTTCCAGTGAGATGGATCTCCAAATAAACAGGTTTGTATGATTAATGGGAGATCTCTGAATTCAATAAGCTCACTATGTGAGAGATTTACTACAGTTACCATAAAAGTCCTCCCTTACACGTGTACACAAGAGCATGGAGACTTGCACTTTGTAGGCGTAAAGCAATGTTCCAGCTGTTAGGATTGAATCTAGTTCTTAGCATTACAGAGCGCCTGATAACATACATGAAGAATTTGTAACATTACTAGGCAGGTGCTTAGAATAAAATGACAGGTACAGATACTACTACAGCAAGAATTAAGAAAAGGGGATAATCATCAAGGAATGACCTGATCACAATTCATCACTGCAGAGAATACCTAACCTTATGCTGGGAGAGAGGCATGACTAACAGCAGAGAGCAAGAGAGAAGATATCTCAAAATGGAGTTGACATGCGCAAAGAATCCACATGTAAAATGAGTATGATGTGTTGAGGTAACTGGTTCACTCCAGAAGAGTTATGGGAAAGGAAACTAAAAGGAAAGGGGACTCAGAGGATAGACATCCCTGAATATTGAGTTAAAGAATTTGGCCTTTAGTCTATAGACTTAAGTGTGACAATTAGACATCTAAACTAAGGTGAGGAAAGAGGGATGACAACATAGACATTGAACAAGTAAAGGGACTTGATGATTGAATGGATTTAGAGAAAAAACTAAAGAGGAAAAAATCAATGACTACAAGAATGAACCTGAGAAAACCATGGTGTCACTGACAGAAATAGAGCAACTTGGGGACAAGAATAATGACTTTTACTCTGAAGATGGTGAACTGAAGGTGAAACATTTTCAGCTATTTAAAAGTGTATAGCTCAGCAAGGGAAACAATAAATACATAAGCAACCCACAGAATGAGAGAAAATATTTTCAAACAATACTTCAGATAAAGGATTGTGGGATGTGGGGAACTTTCTAATCCATCCTCAGGAGTGCTGATTTATTACAGTGTGTTACACATCCCCCATACAAAACTAAAAATATGATTAAAAAAAAAGTCACTTAATCTGAACAAGTACTCTCAAATGAAGACATATAAATGGCTAAAACGCATATGAAAAAATGTTCAACACTGTTTATCATAATGGAAATGCAAATCAAAGCTGCAATATCACCTTACCCCAATGGCTATGATTAGAACAAACAAACAAAACACAAAAGAATAATAAGTGCTGGCAAGGTTGCAGAGAAAAGGAAACTCACACACTGCTGGTGGAATTAGTACAGACACTGTGGAAAACAGTATGGAGGTTCCTCAAAAATCTAAAAATAGAACTAACATAGAAATCCCACTATTAGATACATATTCAAAAGATAAGAAATGAGTCAGTCAGAGAGACATTTGTGCATACATGTTTACTGCAGCGTTATTCACCACATCTTAGTTATTGAATCAACGTAAGTACCCCAAAACTGATGAATGGACTGGAAAAATGTGTCACATATACTCAACGGAATACTAATCAACCATGAAGAACAACAAAATCCTGTTATTTGACACCAAGTGGATGAACCTAGAAGATAAAATGCTAAGTGAAATAAATGAGACTGTGAAAGATAAGTACTGTATGTTCCCAAGTAATATATATGGAATGTCCACACTCTATGGTGGAAATGGTAGGACTCTAAAGAATATACTTAGGGTAATGGTAGATACTAGAAACTGCATGGTGCGGTGTTAAGGAGAAAATTTTACACGAGTGTAAGAATTCACATAAGTAAGGGGAAGAGGTTATGGGATAGTGTACCACAGAAGAGTAAAAAGTATGGACAATTCAATACATACTCTAAATTTAAAAAAAAGATAACCAAACTATTATCAAATATACACTGCATAATATAATAGTCAATGTTGAAGATGAATATGTGCACATCTTTGACTAATACACACTGTATGCATGTTTTAAAAAATATACTGAAGCCTACTAAGATATACATAATATATGCAAATCAGAAATCACAATAACAAATACATGACTTTGGGAATGTTATTTAACCTTGTTAATCTTGATTTTCCTTTCTGTAAAATAGGAAAGATAATGATGGTATACAACTCAGGTTATCTTAGGGATTATAAATGACCATATATGACTTTAATGATAAAGCTCTAAAAAATAAAAAATTACAGAGAACTCTCACCATCATTGTTATCCAATTTATCACTTGATAAATAGTCCAATAGCTGTTTTTGTCATATTAATGCATTACTTTTATACATATATAAAATATATATCTTTTACCAGGTTTTGTTTTGTTTCAATACAACTGAGATAATTTAAAACATTCTATTTTAATGGCAGGCCTTGGAAATTTTCTACAACATTCAAGTCTGGGTAATTTATAACTTGGAGAAGGCTCCAATTCTATAACAAATTTATTACTACATTCATTAAAACTAGTATGTCAGCTGACTCATCTGGAGTAGAAATGAATATATAATGGCTATGGTTTTTCCTAAGAAACATAACTAGGTATAAAAACTAGGCTTCTTTACATTGAAAATAATTAAAAGAAAAATATTGTACATGATTTAAGAAAAATTTGCAACATGCTAAGAATTCCTTTGAGATAACAGATTTTGTTTTGCTTTGGGGTATAGGATAAAAGATTATAAAGTTTTATGGAACTATTATAGTCATGAAGGGAACATTAACAATGAGGAAAGTGAGGAAAGGTAAATCCCAAGTAAGTTTCAGAATTTAACATTGTAATTATTAATACTATTAGGTAGTGAAACAAATATTTATCACATATAAAGTTTTTTCAATAATTTTGAATAGAATTAATAAAATTAGTTGGCTTTTTTCCTTTGTTATCTTTATTTCTTACCTTTAGATCATTGTACTATTAATTATAATATTCTTTAAAAGGTAAGTAAACAAAAGAGATAGAAACAGAGAATGAAGATCTTGTAAAGCTAGAAGTTCTTCTGTAGATGAAACTGAATTTCAGGAAAGTTAACTGACTTGCCTAAGTCAGTTCCCCATTATACTGGGATCTGAACTTGGAAGAACTGTCCCACGGCCCTGTGCATAGCCACTACCCTATAGGAGAAGAGTTACACAGAAATTCAAGCCAGTCAGTTTTATGATTTGTGTGAAGGTCTAACAAAAGGTTGAAATGAGTAGATGGATTCTGAGAAACGGACTTCAATTATTTAAGCCATAAATGTTTCCCATTATGATGTATTATGATGTTGAAAGAGTTCATGACAGCCTAAAATACAGATCTTTTTAGTCATTAACACAGTCACATTTTACCATATTACAGAATGATATTTTTGATATTTTTATCAAAAGATTTTATAACTAAATTGTTAGAAATCAGGTAATTTTATAAAAAGGATGTACAATCCAGCTAAAGTGTTTTCATACATCCACAACCTTGGGTCTATGAAAAGGGTTATAGCCAAAGATTATATAGTTCTATTTTTCACTATGAAAATTTATAAGCTGTCCAGACTTTATTCTATTGAAAGTGAAGTGGAAAGGCCCTTAAATAAAATGATTCCTTCAGAATCTGTAGACTGTAATAGATCTGATTGATAAAGAGATTCAAAAAAATCCCTTTTCAAGAAGATGCCTGGGGAGAGGTATAAAAGGCAAAAAGATCCTCCCTTGCACAACAGGTATACCTCATGGTGCTCCCAATTTGGAATTCGACTATCTAGGTCAAAGCCAAATTCCATCAGTCAGTGTGACCCTAGTCAATTTACTTAGCCCCTTTGTACTTCAGTATCCTCATCTGTACAATGGGAGCAATCACAGGAGCCACCTCATGGGGTTGTTGTGAGGATCCGAGGAGTTAACATACTGAAGCATGGGGCTTAGAACTCAGAATGGGGCTGGGCACACAGTAAGTGCTCAGTACGTGTTAGCTATTTTTATCATTATCTCACATCTACCTACTCACCTAATAGCCCCCAACTGGGCAGAGTATGATATTACTGTAGTCTCTCAATTATTCATAGTGAGGAGGAGGAGTGAACCTTTCAAGATTATTATCCATTTGGCTGTGATCAATTATTCCTGAAGCCAAAGCCTTTTATGTTCTCTTGCCACCTTTTCTAGGATAAAGTCTAGACACCTTAATAAAAACATTAATAAACAATGAGTGCTTGCTATGGGCCAGGTATCATAGTTTTTGTTTGGTTTGTTTTTTACATTTTTCCAGAGGGTGTGTATACTTGCCAGAGAGAGACAGAGAGACAGAGAGGGAGAGGGAGAAAGCATCACAAAGGATATGGGCACATGGCAAAACTTTCTCCTTTATTTCTCCATCCTATTGAGTTTGGAGCACATGGATACACACGTAGTATATTTCTCAAGCAGCCGTGTCTGGCCCTTGAACCATGGGGTCAGCCATATGGGATCCGACCGCCTTAACCACCAGGCCATGGACCCATTCTGGCATAGTGTTTTTACATCCATTCACTAATTTAGTCCTCCATACAACTCTATGATACATAATAGTTCTTTTCATTTCTGCAGCTTATAGATCAGGAAACTGGGGCACAGAGAAGTTAAGTAACTTACCAAGGTCCATTAGCTAGTTCAACTCATCATATTTCTATTTGCCTTCTCAAATGTATTGCTCTATATAGGCATGCGGTGGAACTCAGTTGAGAAGTGTCTGGACTACTCAACTGCTAGTGGGAAAATAAAGAGCTCAGGGCATTCCCCTAGGTACTGGCCTGACCTGGCCTGGTTGGATAGGAAGGGCCAACAGATGAACTGCAGTGAATCTCTCGGGTCAATGGAGATCACTGAACTCGGGCTAGATCCACGCACGCTGGGATCAAAATCCTTGGGGATCTAATGTGTAGGCAAAATAATAAACTCTCTGGCAATGGTAAAAGGGAGATCAAAGGGTTTCCCATAAGACATTTCAAAACAAAAGCCAGACCAGAGCTTGAGAGAAGGCAGAGTCCTGGCCTTTAAGACAGAAGCTAAAATAGGGGAGCTAGAATTTGGGGAAAGACCTCCTGCTAATCAAGAAAATGCAAGAAACAAGACATGCTGAGCTTGGCAAACACTGCAGAGATAGAGGGGGCGAGTTTGGGAAGGTGGTCCCCAGGATCAATTCAGGAAGCTATTCTTGCCACACTTTTCTTTTTCCTTTTTCTTCTTCTAGAGAGATATTTGCTATAGGGCACATGTGCTCACTAGAGAGACAGAGCGAGACACGGAGACAGAAAGTGAGAAATCACCCCCTGGGGTGATGTCCATGTCACAATCTCTTCTCTTCCATTCTTCTCTCAGGATTTTGGGCATGCAGGCACACATGCCCAGGGTGAGTTTTAAGCTGCCAGGTCTGGGACTCAAACCATGGTCAACTACATTGGAGTCCAGCAACATAACCACTATGCCATCAACTGGTCCTTCTTGTCACATTTTAATCCATTTTCCACACAACCGTCAGAACAGTCATGTAAGCCACAAGTCTGATCATATCCCTTCCCTACCTAAGACACTTCAATGGCTTCCTGGTGTCCTTAGGATAAAGTTCAAGCTTCTTGACAAATCTTAAGAGACTCTTCATGATCTGGCCTTCACCTATCTCTCAATCTCGTCACTCTACATTCATCCTCTGGCCCCCCAATAGCCAACGAAACAGAACACGTGTAGAGCAGACAAGCTGTGCTGAACTACCTGAACCACTCTCAGTAATGCATGACCTCCAACAACCTCTGCAGGTGCCCTCTGCCTGGATCGCTGCCTGCCAATCCCAGCCTTCAGGGATCACATCAGCTATGCTCCCTCTAAGTCAGCCTTGGTGTCCCGCCCCAGTATGCAGTGCACATTCTTCCTTTTTTAAAAAAATTTCTTGACAGATTTTTTTGCTATAGGGTGCGTGTGCTCACCAGAAAGACAGAGAGACAGAGAGACAGAAAGCGAGAAATCATCCCCCCAGGGGGGAAGGCCATGCTACAATCCCTTCTCCATTCTTCTGCGATTTTGGACCTGCACACACACACACACACACACACACACACACACACACATGAGTTTCAAGCCCACCAGGTCTGGGATATGAACCACAGTTGGCCGTGTGTGAATCCAGCAATGTAACCATTACACTATCTGCTGGTCCCTTTTTTTTTTCTTTCTTTTTTTCTTAAAGGTTTTGCCATAGGGCATATGCGCTTGCCAGAGAGAGACAGTGAGGGGAAAAGTGGGAAATCACCCCCTTCCCTGGGGGGGGGGGGATGACCATGCCACAATTTTGTCTCCTCCATTCTCCTCTCAAGACTTTCTGCATGCATGTACATGTGCCTGGTGTGATTTTCAAGCTGCAGCTCTGGAGCCTCGAACCACAGTCAGCCATGTGGGAGTTCAGTGCCTTAACCAGCACGCTCTCTGCTGGCCCCATCTTCACGTTCTTTGTAGTCATCTTTTAGAATGAGCCGTTTTGGATTCTGACTACTTACCTCCCCAAGTAGACTATGAACTCCTCGAGGACAGGGCAGTGTCCATCTTGTTTCCTTTCCTATATTCCAAGTGTGCACTGCAGAAGATGCTAACACACTTTCCCCTCCAAAACAAAGAAAGAGAAAAGCCTGCGAGTAGATGAGCACAGGGTTAAAGCAGCCTCCTGCAGTGACTGGGAGAGGAAAGGACGGCATGTTGGCCAGAATAGTGTGAGGGGAACACTATGCACACTATCGAGTGTCTCAGAAGGATCTGAAAATGTCTAGAGAGGGTCTAAGTTTCTGTCACTGATTTGTGTAGTCACAAAACATGGGTGTGCGTAGACTGTGTCACTTAGAGTATCGCAAGCTTTGCTTAGAAAACAGGAGAAAGTGACTCATTTTTAACCCATGGGGAGAAGCAGGAAAAATGACAGAGGAGGGAGAATGCAAGAATTTCAAAAAGATAAAATACTTCTATATTTTTTTTTTTTTGGAGAAGTTTTTCACTATAGGGCGCGTGCGTTTGCCAGACAGACAGAGAGAGACATAGAGACAGAAAGCGAGAAATCACCCCCCAGGGAGGATGGTCATGCCGTAATCCCTTCTCCTCCATTCTCCTCTCGGGATTCTGGGCACGCACGCACACGCGCCCGGCGTGAGTTTTAAGCCACCGGGTCTGGGATGCGAACCGCAGTCGACTACTTGGGAGTCCAGCGACATAGCCATTACGCTAACTGCTGGTTCCCTAATACTTCTATCTTTTCAGAACTGACACGAGCCCACCAATAGGGTGGCAGGGAAAGACGAAGGTGTAGATGAAGAGAACCCGAGACACTGGTGTAAAACATGAGCATGGCAAAGGGCAGACTACGAGGGCTGTTTTGTTTTAATTATTAACAAAGGTGCACCTAGCAGACATGCAATGGATTGGACTTGAGGGGGAAAAAGACAAATTAATCCAAGATCACGCGTTTTATGATAGCTTAAGCAAACAACTTTTAGCATTACGATGAAGCAATCTAGTAAAATAAATAAAAATGAAATCCAAGGGATTCAAACATAAAAATGTGGAGAAAACAAAAAAGAACTTCACAAAGCAAAACAGACCAAATACAAGACTGACCAAACAAAAGCTAAATCAAATAAACAGGCATTGCCGTGTGCCTGGAGGCCGGCCAAGGAGAGTGAATTCCAACAAAGGAGGCTCTGCCACCGGGTAGGAAAACTTCAGTTCCAGAAGGGCTGGAGGAATGCTGCAGCCACTGTGAGTGACAAGGAGGTAGGGGGTGGAGGGGTGGCAGATAGTGGGTAAATACCAGGAGCCTACCCCAAGGCATAGTCTGCAGCCCACTCCCTCCAGAGGTGCTACACACTGGGCTCCTGGAAAGAAACAAATCCAGCTCACAGATGAGCAAGGGACATCCTCAAGGACTGTCAGCAGCAGCCATTTCTTCTCAATGTGCAGATAACAGAATCACAGAAATCGCTCGCGGTTACCATCCCACTGTCTCCAAGTACTGAGATGACCCAAGTCCATGTGGCCCCAGGGAAACAGCGCTGGCAATCATCTGATGACCTTGGACCCTGGAGCACAGGCCTGTGGCTTTGGGGTTGGAATGGATGCAGATCAACTGAGTCTCACTCTCCAGGTTAGAGCACAGTTCTCCGTGCAGTTCTGGCAGGTGGTCATCACAGTAACGGTAACCATCAGGATAATGGTAACCACTACCACCGCGACAGCAGTCCCGGAGACTGCGCCGATCTCGCGGAAGGACTAGAGCTAAGCCCTTTGCAGGAGTCATCCCCATTCAGCCCCTTAATAACTTATTGTCTTCACTGTATAGCCACTCACTCTACAGATGGGGAAACTGAGGTGAGGGAAAAGGAAACTGAGATCTTTTTCTAAGATTTCACAGTTAATAAGCATTGGGGCAGGGATATCAGAACCAGAGAGTAATTTCAGAACATGCTCTCCTAATCCTCACCAGCAGAGAGCCAACAATAGGTGGCAGAGGAAAGTCAACAAGCATTAATTAGTTATTGGTATGCTATGTAATGTGAATTATGTGGGATAACACTAGGGTACAATCGCTGCATTTGGAGGCCAGCAGGTGGCATGGTAGTTACAGCACTGGATTCCCACAGAGCCAACTGAAGTTCGAGTCCTGGACTCAGCAGTGTGAAAATCATGTGGAGTGCATGTATGTGCATGCCCAAAATCCCAAGAGGAGAGTGGAAGAGAAGGGAGTGTGGTGTGGTCATCCCTTCTGGAGGATGATTTCTCACCTTCCCTCTCTCTTTCTCTCTCTAGCGAGCACACACAGCCTATATAAAAAACCTAGAAAGGCTGCATTTTTAAAAATAATAGCTAGAATTCCTTTTAGTTCCAATGTAGAAAAAAAAAAAACTTCAACTTTATCAGCCTGTTTTAAAAAAAAAGAACCCTACTCTTTAATATCTACCATGTCTCTCCAGCAAATATTTAGGTTATCCAAACTACTACTAAGGAGACTAACAAGACAAAAGGAGAGTTGAATGCAGCTGAATGCATACAGCTCAGAGGCTTTTTATTTCGGTTGACATTAGCCAAAATGCAGACTTCTTTAGATCCAAACACTGGCGGAACCTTGTAGCTGAAGTTCCTTAAGGGTTCTTTGGCTTAGCATTGCTTTTTCCTCAAATTTCTATATTGCTCTCTTTATTGAAATTTCTGTCCATTAATATGTGCTTTTCTTTTTTACATGACCTATTTTTCCAGGGGGACTGAGGGGGGAAATTACAGATATATATTTAAAGCCCCAGGAATAGTTAAGTTCCTTCTATTTCTGTCAGACGTTTTTAGTACTTTCTCTGTGCCGTGAAAGATAAAAACTTGCGCGCATGATTAATTGTAATGATGAAAGAAGGCTCGGCAGTTGCTTAAGAAACGAGGACAACAAAGGAATAAACTACTGCAGGCAGCACCAGGACTGGAATGACACTGCTCTGTGTACTCGATTTCCATGGCAACGAGCAATGGGAAGATGAATGTTTCATAGTCACTCCGCTCTGCAGTACACGTCTATAAATCAAACTTGCATAAAGAGCCCAAGATTTCTGCTGTGGGCTGTACTCAAAGCCGGTTTATTTTCCTGTTACTGTATAATTATGGAAAAGAAGCACAAAACAATGAGGTCATTCTGAGTGAGGAACAAGCTCAGAAATTACTAATACACCTGCGGCGTACGATGCCATTCATCTAAGCGAGAAACGAGGGGCAGGCGAGGCTGACGGCGAACGAAAACCCTGCCTGCTCCTGAGGGGCACAGACACGGGCGCTCATTGGCGACATCTGCACACGGTGGGCCTGGTGTGCCCTGCCTCCCCTTAGCCCTGCTCTGAAATGGAGGTAGGAGCACCTTAATTAGCTGCCTCAGGTACAGCCGGGGTTTTCATTCTGATAATCGGGCAGAAACGAGACTCCATAGTTAGTAGGAAAGTTGATTGAGGTGAAGTGAGTGTACACTTGCCTTTATTTACTGAAATGGCTCCTTTTGTGCCAGCATGGAATTGGAAGTCAGGAGACCTGGGTTCTGATTCAGGTCTATGTAACCTTGGGCAAGCCATATAAGTTCATTCCACCTCTATTTTCTTAGCTATAAAATAAGAGATGGTGTATATGGTTCCTAAAGTCTCCGTCATCAGTCAATTCCATTATGCTGTAATCTCTAAATCTCGGAAGGGCTGAATTTATCAGTTAGAACTAACCAAAGATGTTAGCTGCATTACTCCTAAAAAAAAAAAAAAAAAGTACCCCAACACGGTTATATATATATTTTTTTTTTTAGAGAGATTTTCACTGTAGGGCGTGGGAAGGAGGGTATCATCCCTGAGTCACCACATAAAGCTGCCTGACAAAACCTTATTTGCACTGAAGTGAATGAGCAATGAGCTATTATTTCAATAATGCAGTAAGTATTCTGACATTTTTTTGTTACAGCATCTGAGCCTTACACATCCTAACTAAATAGAGATTATGCTATCATAATCTATCTATCATGTGGATTACTGAAATGACCTAAAACTGGTCTTTTCTCATACTCTCTTGTTCTCTGATCTGTATTTTTATATAGAAATATTTTTAAGGCAAAAATTTGTCAGTGACATATCAGTGTTTAAAACCTTTTCACTGGCTTTCCAAAGTTCTTAGGGTGAACCTCCCCTTTAGGACCTGGTTCCAACCAGGGTCATCTCTCCTCATTCTGTGCCTTTCCCTCTCTGGATTTCTTACACCTTGCCTGCCTTTTAGTTCTATAGCACCATGATTTCTCTTTACTTTTCTTTTTTTTGGAGAGATTTTCACTGTAGCGCGTGTGCGCTCGCCAGACAGACAGAGAGAGACATAGAGACAGAAAGTGAGAAATCACCCCCCAGGGGGGATGGTCACGCCGCAACCCCTTCTCCTCCATTCTCCTCTCGGGATCTTGGGCACGCACGCACACGCGCCCAGCGTGAGTTTTAAGCCACCGGGTCCGGGACGCAAACCGTGGTCGACTATGTGGGAGTCCAGCGACATAGCCATTACGCTAACTGCTGGTTCCCAGACGGTTGTATTTTTAAGCTGGCTAAAGTTCCTAATCATTTCACAATTTTACTATCGCACTTAATTAAACCTTTTGACTTGTTTCAAACTTCCCAACACAGAAGGTGCTATGAAAAGCTTAATAAAACTACTAGAGTTTTAAAAAGTTTAATAAAATGCACAGACAATCCTATAACTGTTTTTTATAATATCATGAAGAATATTTAAGTCATCTTCCTGTTACATAGATAAGGGCTGCCTATCAATTTCTGTCAAGCTGAAAACATCCTACTTCTTTTTTTTTTTGAGAGATTTTCACTGTAGGGCGCGTGCGCTCGCCAGACAGACAGAGAGAGACATAGAGACAGAAAGCGAGAAATCACCCCCCAGGGGGGATGGTCATGCCACAATCCCTTCTCCTCCATTCTCCTCTCGGGATCTTGGGCACGCACGCACACGCGCCCAGCGTGAGTTTTAAGCCACCGGGTCCGGGACACGAACCGCGGTCGACTACGTGGGAGTCCAGCGACATAGCCATTACGCTAACTGCTGGTTCCCAAAACATCCTACTTCTTGAAGTCAGTAGTTCTCAGAGATAAGTTCAGGCTCTCCTGGAATTTACTATTCAATGCCCAAGATACAGCAACAGCAACAGTAATTTAATAGAAGTAATGTAAGTAATTTAATCGTGGAACAAATAAATGAATGGATGAAAAAATCGTTAGTAACACCTTTGCTACAGCTTATTACAACCTTGCATTTCCCTTTGCCAATTTTTTTTTTTTTTGAGAGGTTGTAAGTTCAGGCTCTCCTGGAATTTACTATTCAATGCCCAAGATACAGCAACAGCAACAGTAATTTAATAGAAGTAATGTAAGTAATTTAATCGTGGAACAAATAAATGAATGGATGAAAAAATCGTTAGTAACACCTTTGCTACAGCTTATTACAACCTTGCATTTCCCTTTGCCAATTTTTTTTTTTTTTGAGAGGTTGCTATAGGGCATGTACGCTCACCAGAAAGACAGAGACAGAGAGACAGAAAGTGAGAAATCACACCCCTGGGGACGGGGATGGCCGCATTGCAATCCCTTCTCCTCCATTCTCCTCTCGGGATCTTGGGCACACACTCACATGCGCCTGGTATGAGTTTAAGTCACTGGGTCCGGGACTCGAACTGCTGTCGACTACATGAGAGTCCAGTGACATAGCCATTACACCAACTGCTGGTCCCCATCAATAGTTATTTGACCAGAGAGGGACAGAACAAGAAAGTAAGAAAGAGGAAGTGAGAAAGCAACCCACCAGGTCTGGGACTTGAACCGCGGTCAGCCATGTGGGAGTCCAGGGCCCTTAAACACCATGCCACCTGCTGGCCCCTTCTCCAATCTTAAATGTTTAGACAGATTCAGATCAGAATAGACAAGCAAATATCTAAATATCTAGAAACAGATACAGATTAACTGTATCTAATCCAAATGTTTGGGATTAGAAGGTTCTGAATTTCAGGCCTGCTTCTTAGTGTAGTGATTAAGGGAGTCAGATCCCATGTGGCGGACCGTAGTTCAAATCTCTGTCCCACCAGCTTCAAAAACACACTGGGGGGAACCAGCAGTTAGCGTAATGGCTATGTCGCTGGACTCCCACGTAGTCGACCGCGGTTCGTGTCCCGGACCCGGTGGCTTAAAACTCACGCCGGGCGCGTGTGCGTGCGTGCCCAAGATCCCGAGAGGAGAATGGAGGAGAAGGGATTGCGGCGTGACCATCCCCCCTGGGGGGTGATTTCTCGCTTTCTGTCTCTATGTCTCTCTCTGTCTGTCTGGCGAGCGCACGCGCCCTACAGTGAAAATCTCTTCAAAAAAACAAAACAAAACAAAACAAAACAAAAAACACACTGGGTACATGTGTCCAAATCTTGATAGGATGAAAAAAATGGAGGAGAAGGGACTATGGCATGATCATGCCCTATTGGGGGGTGGAGGAAGCCTTCTCTCTCTCTCTGGCATGTACATGCCCTCTGACAATTAAAAATAAAATAGGTTTTTTAAAAAAAAGCATTAAAAACAAGAAGCATTTTAGATTACAAATTTGGGGGGGGGATTTTGAAATAGTTGCACACACATAATAAGATATCCTGGGGATGAGACCCATGTCTAAGCACAAAATTACTTCATGTTTCTTACATGTCATATGCACATAGCCTGAAGGTAATTTTATACAACATTTCTGTACTGCAATATTGTATTATAATCTGCCACATTAGGTCAGGTATGAATTTTCCACTTGTGGTGTCATGTCCATACTAAGAAATTTGCAGATTTTGGACTATTTGGGATTCAGATTAGGGACGCTCAACTCATATAATTATATGAGCGTCTCTTTTGTGAGTCTATAAAATCCCTGGGGAATTTTACAACCTAGAGATATCTTTTTGTTAGTGGAGTATAAGGCATCATCAGACACAAGGAGGGCCTCCTGTCCCAAGGTCCACAGGCTGTGGGGGAGACTCAAAAAGGACTGAGTCTAGGAGCCAAGCAGTGGCATGGTAGTTAAGGCTCTGGACTTTCACATGTCCGACTGCAGTTCAAGTCCTGGACCTCATGGCTTTCTTTCTCACTTTCTTTCTCTCTCTCTGAACAAAATTAAAATAAATACATCAAATTAAATTAAAATATTAAAATAAAATATTTAAATTATTTTATCTATAATAAATATTTATTTGTGATGTATTAAATATTTTAGTTTATTTGTAATAAACAATAAATAATTTATTGTTTATAATAAGCAAATTATATTTATTAAATACATATTAAATCTTTTATTTGTTTAATATTTATTTGATGAATAAATGAATATTATTTATTCATTTTAGTTTTATTTATTTTAATTTATTTATTTTAATTTTGATCAGAGAGAGGGGAAGAGAGAGAGAGAAAGCGAGAAAGCAAGCTGCCACCAGTCTGGGACTCAAACCGCAGTTGACCATGTGGTAGTCCAGAGCCCTTAACCACCACGCCATCTGCCAGCAACCAATAAAGTAATTATTTAAAAAATAAAAATGCTTGGGACCAGCAGTTAACGTAATGGCTATGTCGCTGGACTCCCATGTAGTCGACCGCAGTTCACATCCCAGACCTGGTGGCTTAAACTTACGCCAGGCGCGTGTGCGTGCGTGCCCAAGATCCCGAGAGGAAAATGGAGGAGAAGGGATTGTGGTGTGGCCATCCCCCCTGGGGATGTCTCTCTGTCTCTCTCTTTCTCTGTCTGGCGAGCACATGCACCCTATAGCAAAAACCTCTCCCCAAAAAAATGCTTTTAATGTTTTTGTATTGACTGGTATGAATGGTATTCCTTCTGGAAAAAGAAATGTAATGCACTGTAAAGTTATATGTGATTCAATGTAATATAAACAAGATTATGATAACAAAAAAATTTTTAAAAATGCACAAAAGATTTGAACAGTTCCCTTAGGAAGATGTATGCAGATACTAATTAACATAGGCAAAGGCGTCCAACATCATTAACCATTAGGAAAATGGCAATAAAAACCACCATGAGGTACCACTACACACCTAGTAGGGTGGCTAAAATGACAAATGCTGCAGTGCTGCGTGACGATGCGGGGCAGTTAGAACCGTCCGTTCCATACGATTATATGTAAGTATACCCCGGACTTCAGCAGCACCTTTGTTAGATACCCTGCAAGTGTTTTAAGGAAAGCAACATACTTTATTTATGGGGTGGAACCCTCCCTGGATGGCTGAATGAGTGAGGGGAAGCATCCTACTTTAGGACACCCTCAGTGCATTTGAACAGTTTCGCAGAATTCATCATGCTTTAAAAAGGGTTCACTAGGGAACCAGCAGTTAGCGTAATGGCTATGTTGCTGGACTCCCACGTAGTCGACCGCGGTTCGCGTCCTGGACCTGGTGGCTTAAAACTCATGCCGGGCGCGTGTGCGTGTGTGCCCAAGATCCCGAGAGGAGAAGGGATTGCGGCATGACCATCCCCCCCGAGGGGTGATTTCTCGCTTTCTGTCTCTATGTCTCTGTCTGTCTGGTGAGCGCACGCACCCTATAGTGAAAATCTCTCCAAAAAAAAGGGTTCACTAGACACACATTGCAAAACTGCAATGTTGCACATTTCCCACCCACACTTTTACATGTCTGAAATGCAGATCTATCTTAAAATTGATAACCTTATGATCATCATTGACAAGGTGGCCACAGTGAGGGTCATTGACGGTGAACACAAAACCTTGATTGTTACTCATTGTTGAATAACTAGACAATCGAAATCTTTGGTGTTTAATCAGTAAACCACTTAAAGTCCATGTAGGAGGAGAACATGTGCCCTGGGGTTATCAGAAGGTGTTCCACTGGGGGAACCAGCAATTAGCGTAATGGCTATGTAGCTGGATTCCCATGTAGTTGACTGCGGTTCACGTCCTGGACCTGGTGGCTTAAAACTCACACCAGGCGCGTGTGCGTGCGTGCCCAAGATCCCGAGAGGAGAATGGAGGAGAAGGGATTGCGGCGTGACCATCCCTTCAGGGATGATTTCTCACTTCCTGTCTCTGTCTCTCTCTCTGACTATCTGGCGAACGCACACGCCCTATAGCAAAAACCTCTTCAAAAAAGAAAAAAAAGAAGGTGTTCATTCCATTGGCACCTTCTAATGGTATGAAGAAAGTATCAGCAATGTGTGAGAGCAGTCCAGTTTATCAAATTTTCCTTTCATGGATTATGCTTTTGAGGTTGAGTCTAAGAACTCTGACTCTTGCTAGATCCTAATGATTTTCTTCTTTTTATTATTATCATTATTCTACACTTCATAGTTTTACATTTTACATTTTAATCTGTCATTCATTTTGAGATATTTTTGTGTAAGGTGTGAAACTAAAGTTGAGGTTCAATTTTGGGTCTATGGACATCCAACTCCTTCTGCACCATTTATTGAAAATCTATCTTTTTTCCGTTGAATTGCTGTTGTACCTTTGTTAAAAATAAGTTGTATATATTTGTGTGAGTCTATTTCTGTTATTTTTTTTTCTGTTTTATGGATCTTCATGTCTATCTTTCCTCCAGTACTACATAGTTTTCATGACAGTAACTAATGTAGTAAGTCTTGAAACTGGGTAGACTGACTCTTCCTGTTTTCTTCTTCTTTTCCAAGATTGTTTTAGCTGTTTTAGTTTCCTTGTATCTCCATACACATTTTAGAATGATGTCATCGCTATGTGCAAAAAAATCTTGTTGAATTTTTGATAGTTTTATTAAGTCTGTGTATCAGTTTGGGGAGAATGGACATTTTTACTTTATCTGTTCTGATCTATGAACATAGCTATGTTTCTTCATTTATTTCGATCTTTGATTTATTGTATCAGCATTGTGTAATTCTCAGATAGGAGTCTTGCACACGTTTTGTTAGATTTACCCCTAAGTATTGTATTGTTTTGAATAATTGTAACTGGTTTTGTAATTTTAGTTTCAGTGTCCACACAGTCAATTGTAGGTGTCTAGAAATACATACAATTTTGTATCTTGTATGCGCCAATCTTGTTGAATTTACTTATTTTACATGTATTTTTGTAGATTTTTTTTTATTTTTAATGTAGACAATTATGAAATATGCAATAAGGATAAGTTCCACTTATGTCTTCCCTTTCTTGCCTCATTGAGCTGGCCAGAACAGCCAGCATTATGTTGAGTGAGAATGCTGACAGTAGACAGCTTGATGGTGTTCCCAGTTTTGTGGAGAAAGTACCCAGTCTTCTACTGCTAGGTATTATGTCAGCTATAGGTTTTTGTTTTGTAGCTCTTTAACAAGTTGAAGAGTTTCTCTTCTAATCTCACATTTCTGAGAATTTTGATTATGAATTGTATGTAAGTATTGAAATTTGACCAGACAGGGACAGAACAAGAAAGTAAGAAAGAGGAAGTGAGAAAGCAACCCACCAGGTCTGGGACTTGAACCGCGGTCAGCCATGTGGGAGTCCAGGGCCCTTAAACACCATGCCACCTGCTGGCCCCTTCTCCAATCTTAAATGTTTAGACAGATTCAGA
The DNA here is from genome assembly GCF_000334495.1 of Tupaia belangeri chinensis. Classification (NCBI taxonomy): domain Eukaryota; kingdom Metazoa; phylum Chordata; class Mammalia; order Scandentia; family Tupaiidae; genus Tupaia; species Tupaia belangeri. The sequence goes on along the minus strand of NW_006160082.1, from coordinate 1,548,903 downwards.
TCAGAATAGACAAGCAAATATCTAAATATCTAGAAACAGATACAGATTAACTGTATCTAATCCAAATGTTTGGGATTAGAAGGTTCTGAATTTCAGGCCTGCTTCTTAGTGTAGTGATTAAGGGAGTCAGATCCCATGTGGCGGACCGTAGTTCAAATCTCTGTCCCACCAGCTTCAAAAACACACTGGGGGGAACCAGCAGTTAGCGTAATGGCTATGTCGCTCTGGCGAGCGCACGCGCCCTACAGTGAAAATCTCTTCAAAAAAACAAAACAAAACAAAACAAAACAAAAAACACACTGGGTACATGTGTCCAAATCTTGATAGGATGAAAAAAATGGAGGAGAAGGGACTATGGCATGATCATGCCCTATTGGGGGGTGGAGGAAGCCTTCTCTCTCTCTCTGGCATGTACATGCCCTCTGACAATTAAAAATAAAATAGGTTTTTTAAAAAAAAGCATTAAAAACAAGAAGCATTTTAGATTACAAATTTGGGGGGGGGATTTTGAAATAGTTGCACACACATAATAAGATATCCTGGGGATGAGACCCATGTCTAAGCACAAAATTACTTCATGTTTCTTACATGTCATATGCACATAGCCTGAAGGTAATTTTATACAACATTTCTGTACTGCAATATTGTATTATAATCTGCCACATTAGGTCAGGTATGAATTTTCCACTTGTGGTGTCATGTCCATACTAAGAAATTTGCAGATTTTGGACTATTTGGGATTCAGATTAGGGACGCTCAACTCATATAATTATATGAGCGTCTCTTTTGTGAGTCTATAAAATCCCTGGGGAATTTTACAACCTAGAGATATCTTTTTGTTAGTGGAGTATAAGGCATCATCAGACACAAGGAGGGCCTCCTGTCCCAAGGTCCACAGGCTGTGGGGGAGACTCAAAAAGGACTGAGTCTAGGAGCCAAGCAGTGGCATGGTAGTTAAGGCTCTGGACTTTCACATGTCCGACTGCAGTTCAAGTCCTGGGCCTGGTGATTTACATTCTCAGTCTCTATTTAAATTAAAGGAATAATAATGATGATGAATGAAATTAAATAATTCTTAAAAAAAAAAAAAAAAAAGAACAGAGTCTCTGTTTCAAACCAGAGAAGCACAGTGTTGTATAAATACCATCTATGGAGCACCAGGTCTGATACATCCATTATCTCAGAGGATGCTTATGCCCGTTCTGGGAAAAAGCCATCACACACCTTTTTGCAAATCGGAGAGACCAAGCTATAAAGAATCTATATAAATAATTAGGAGGGCAATTATAAAATAAGTAGGGAAATTCTAAACCTAGTATCTTGACTCCAAAGCCTGTGCCCTTTGAGTGTATCTAAGGACACATTCAAGCAACAGACTAGTGTTCACACCTAGCTCCTAAAAAGCAT
>NW_006160082.1:1519633-1547465 GCF_000334495.1 Tupaia belangeri chinensis | reverse complement strand
CTGCTGTCACAAGAATATGTTCATTGTAGAAAATTGTAGTAATATTAACACAAGTCAATATTTTTAAAATATTGGCATGTAAGTATGAAAGAAATACCACTGGGCTTGTCAAGCACGTATTATTGCCCACACCTTCGTCACCTAGATGAACGGCCTAAAGGTGGTCTCCAGGATGGGGTCAGATGTCATGCAACCATGCGACTTCCAATACGTGCGTGTTAACATGTGCCGATGACATCTTTTGACATCTTTGCAGACGTTTACCAGAAATACATTCTGCGGCCCATCAGAGAGATCTGGTTTGTTTCCTAACCTTAGAAGATCAAGTAATTTGGGCATATTTTTTAGGTACTAATCTCTCCAAAACTATCAAGATAGCCTTTATTAAGAAAGACTGCATATTTAACCTCCCTTCAGTCCAATTAGTTTCTTATCAGAGTTTTTAGCACCACCAACTGGTTAAAGAGATTTACTACAAATGTGTTTGACTCCATCTGTTTTGTTCACTGGGAGGACCATATACATTTACTTCACATTAAATTTACAGTAAAGTAATTTATTTCAGTCACTAAACAAAATTAGAAATGTCTTTGTCAGTCAAATAAATAATAATCCACTCTGACTTTTTCACATAGGAAGAAGGTATATTTTGGTTAATAAAAGTCATTAGAGAAAACTAAATCTACCCACAAGAGCTAATTTGATTTACTCTAGCATGAACTCAAACTCAAAAAGCAAAGACTGGGAACTACAAAGAAAATTAGAAAACCATTCAATAGAAGATAGGACAAACCAAACGGCACGGAATACTATAGTAGCCTACAATGTTTATGTCATACATTCCTTTAATTAGAACTAAAAATAACTGGGGGCCAGGAGGTAGTGTAGTGGTTAAGGCTCTGAATGCCCACATGACTGACCGTGGTTCGAGTCTCGCACCTGGCAGCTAGAAACTCAATCCAGGCTCATGTGCATGAGTACTCAAAATCCCAAGAGGAGAATGGAGCAGAAGGGACTGAGGCATGGCCATCCCCCTAGGGGTGATTTCTGGCTTTCTGTCTCTCCAGTAAATTTCTTGCTTTCTATCTCTCCAGTAAGCACAAGTGCCCTGTAGCAAAAATCTTAAATAAATAAATAAATAAACTAAAAATAACTTAGAAGATAATTTCCTATTAAAATTTTGTTTAACTTGGGACTAGCGGTTGGCATAATGGCTATGTTGCTGGACTCTCATGTACTTGACCACAGTTCGAGTCCCGGACCCGGTGGCTTAAACTCATGCTGGGCGCGTGTGCGTGCGTGCCCAAGATCCCAAGAAGAGAATGGAGGAGAAGGGATTGTGGTGTGGCCATCCCCCCTGGGGGGTGATTTCTCGCATTCTGTCTCTCTGTCTGTCTCTGTCTTTCTGATGAGCACATGCACCCTATAGCAAAAACCTCTCCAAAAAAAAAAGAGAGAAATTTTTTTTAACTTTTCTCACCAAGATTCCGGTCTCAAAAATATGTACTGCCATGTGACATGTGAATGTATACAGCTATTAATCTTTCCAACCTACTTAAATAAACCACATCTAGCAATAAATACCAGTATAGAGGTGGCACAACTGACCCTTAGGGTATAAATATGATTTCTGCGCAGCAAATCAAACTGTGGAAAGAAGTATCCTGAACAACTAAGTATAATTTCCCCCAAAAAACAACCAATTTGCGGATACGAATTACCTATGGAAAGTACACCCAGCTACTTATTATCATGACAAATTTGAAACCTGAAGAATAAATGTCACCAACATCATAACAAATTTGGTCACTGCAGAAGCTTCTCTACTAGAAAAAATACAAGACACTTAGAAAAGGTTCCAACCAAATAAATGAATTCCACTCTGGTGGCAGGGTTCTGTTAAAAAGTTTTCTAATAGGGTTTTAAGCTAATGTAATAATTTTGTGATAATGGTTATTTAAATCTCCATACAAAGTAGTCAGTTCCACAGTTTTTAAAGAGTCATTTAATTTTATTTATTTATTTTTTTCAGTTTGTTACAAGACACATGCACTCACCAGAGAGAGAGAGGGAACATGAGAAAGTAAGCCTCCTGTCCCAGGACTTGAACTGCAGTTGGCCATGGGAGTCCAGGGCCTCAATCACCACGCCACCTGCTAGCCCCCAATTTCACATTTTTTAAAGTCTCCAAGCCTAAACCTGCAATGGGAAGCCCAGTGAAGAAGACAATTTATGACAGGCTCTGGCAAAAGTAGGACCAGCAGCTGCTCTGCCCAACTTAAGACATAATTTGAAGATCAAAGTTTGATCACGTTAATTCTATTCCTTTGCTCATTTATTTGCTCATCGCATTCATTCCTTTATTCATGTATTCATCCTCTCTAGCAAGCATAGTTCAATTCTTGCAAGAAGGAACAAGAGTGAAATAAAGGTAGCGCTCCATCCTCTCCTTAGACGAGAGTCTCACTATGCCCTCTCCACAGCCAAGATTTCTATTTGAAGTTATGAATGGATTATAAGGAATTCTGACGATAAGACTTAGGTTAAGAAAGACATTTTAGGTCTGGCAGGTGGCGTGGTGGTTAAAGGCACTGGACTCACACATGGTCAATTGCGGTTCAAGTCCCGGACCTGGTGGCTTGCTTTCTCACTTTCCCTCTCTCTCTCTCTCCCTCTCTCTCTGATCAAACTAGAATAACAATAATAAAGTTAAAAAAGAAAGGCATTTTGTAACTTTTATTTATTCTTATCCCTATGTATATCCTTTAATATATATGAATGAAACATAATGCCGTTTGGACTTTTTTGAGACATGATTGACAAAAAAAATTGTATATATTTAAGATGTACAACATGGTGTTTTGATATAAGTATATTTGTGTAATGATGCTTACCAAGCTAGTTAACATGTCCTGAAATTGTATGTGCACATGTGTGTTTGTACATGTGTGGGGGGAGGCTGAGAACACTTAAGATCTACTCCCTTAGCGTATTTTAAATGTACAATATGTTATTATTAACTATAGTTACATGATATATATTGGACCTCTGCAATCTGCTCATCTTATAAGAAAGTTTTCACTCTTTGATCAGCATCTCCTGATTTTCCCCTCGCCCCAGCCCCTGGCAACCATTATGCTGCAGTTTCTCTATGTTTGATAAGTTTAGATTCCACATACATGTAATGCCGTGAAATATTGGTGCTTCTGTGCCTTGTTTACTTGTTTAGCATAATGTCTTCCACGTTGCTCCATGTTGTCACAGACGGCAGAATTTCCTTCTTAAGGCTAAAAACGCGCACGTATTATGTGACACCTGGATTATTTTTAAATCTTTTCTATGTTGAATAATTGAATAATAATTGCAATGAACATAGGAGTGCAGGGTTGTTTTTTTTTTTTTTTTTTTTTTCGAATTTTTTGCCATAGGCCAGGTGCACTTGCTAGAGAGAGAGACAGATAGAAGCAGAGAGAGGGAAAGTGAGAAATCACCCCCCGGGTGGGATGACCACACCACAATCACTTCTCCATTCTCTTCTTGGGATTTTGGGCATGTACGCACATGTGCCTGGTATGTTCTTCAAGCTGCCCAGTCTGGGATTCACACAACAGACTCAGCCATGTGGGATTCAGCACCTTCACCACTATGCCACCTGCTGGCTCCAGAAGGGTAGATATTTAATTATAATTTTAGTCTATTCTACCATTATCAGACAATAGTGGTCCTAATTCAGAATATAAAATTTAATTATATCAAAATTTTATAACAAAAAAAAAAACACTTGACCATTGACGAGTACCAGTAATATAATTATAAATTTTTAAAGTTATTTTTCAGTTTCTTGGGGTATTTTTTCTTGGACCAAAAGATGAAATAGTTGATAATTAAGTCCACTTTGGCTTGAACTTAGCAATAAAGAGGTCTCAGCTTTATCTTTAAAACAGAGAGTAATGCCAGTTGATGTGGAGGGTCATTGCAGGAGCTTGGTACGGTAGTATGCAGTAAGTGTTGAGTTAATAGGAACCACTGTCACTGCTGGTGCAATGACACAGTGCAAGGAAGGCTGGAGAAGCGCGTCCAGGATGCGGTGCTGGCACTGAGCGTCAAGGATGCGGTGCTGGCACTGTCCTGAATGCTGGGAGAAGATGACAACAATGAACCTTGAGAAAAAGGACAGGGGCAACTGGGGAGATTTAGGTGGGGAGAACAGCCTTCTAGGCTGGATTTGAGTATATCTGCAGGTAGAATAGAAGTTTTAAATGGGAGAGGGAATGGCTGATGAAGAAAGGCCTTAGATCTATAGAACGGGAAGAGGGGAGATCAAGAAAAAGAGGAATCAGAGAAAAATAAGAGACCCCTTTTCTTTAGACATAAACTTGAAGAACAGAAAACTCTGGAGGTGAAGAGGAGGCAGTGAAGGACACCTTGGAGGTGGCCATGCCCCTCTCCTTGGAGCAGGCACACAGTCACCTACAAAGCACAGCAATGGGAAAGGCTGGTGCAAATTCTCACAGAGAGAGCAGTAGTCTCCATCTCAAGTGACGACTCCAATGATGGCTTGAGGTGATACTGAGAAGAATTCAGAGACTCAGACAAAGGAGGAAGGCCACAGGTACAGGAGGGGCCAGTGATAGCTTGCATACCAACGACTGCCATCCTCATAACAGGGAATTGGAGATGGCCAAGTTGAAGCTCTCCTGGATGACAACAGGGATACTACATGACCTGAGTGACAGGTACACCTGATCTCAACATGAAAAGAACATGCTGGAATTACATGGTCAAGGGAAGAGAAGTGAGTAGAGCAGATGGATTTCAGTGTTTCGTAGTTCACACACTTTGGTCAAGTAGAGACCACGGTCTGCCTGAACTATTATGTGACTCCAGCTTGACATCGAAACAGGTAGGAAAGAAAGAGGAAAGAAGATGCAGAAAGATGTATAGATTCAGAGATGTCTTAGAGTTCAGAGATGTCTCCGTCTTTAAATTTAATGAGAGACAAACTGCTTGCTTGCTTGATTGATTGATTTAATACCGTATGTGTGAGGTGTGTTTCGGGGAGGTAGATGCTTTGCATAGGGAAAGCAGGGGGTCAGTAAGCTGTAGCTCTCAGAACTGCAAAGGGCATGTCCAAGTGCCAGTCCCAGCGAAAGAGCCCGGGCCCTGTGGTATAGACCAGGATTGAGGGCAGGGCCCTTGGACAGAGGCCTGGGTTCTAAGTGAAGACTAGGAAGGGAAAGTGGTGAACATACTCTTGGGGCCTATTGGCAGCTAGAGAGAACTGAAGTGGGGAGACACAGAGGAAGAGGCACCAAGAGGAAGGGTGATGGGGAACCTGAGGGACAAGGAGTCATGTCTAGCACCAGTCACCAGTTCTGGGATTATACAATGCCAAGTTCCGTGGGTGGTGAGAAGGAGCAGTGAGTGACAAACCGGAGAGGATGTAGAGGCTATTAGTACTAGAACCTGCCCTGCCCTTCCTGGGGCTGGCTGAGGCACTGGGTGAGCCCAAGTCTCCCAAAGGAGCTATCGGTAGGTTCAAGGGCTAGGATAGGCAGAGATAAAGGGAAGAGCAGAAACTAAGAGGCAGCACACTAAGTCTGTTGGGGATATAATTGCTTCTTTGGCCTGATTTTCTCCAGCACCAGGTGGCAACCAAGCAGGGAAGAAGAGCAGATGATGTGGGAAAACTGGAATCTATCAAACATGACGCTGAACTCACAGGGACCGATTTTAGAATCAGTCTTCTAAGTGCATCAAAGGACAATCCTGCCTTATAAAATCACAAATTTAGCTTAGCTTCCCACCCCAGGTAAAAATCTGATAAAATCTGGGAACAGAGGTTGGTGTAATGGCCATGTTGCTGCACTCCCATGTAGTCGAATGCAGTTCAAGTCCCAGACCTGGTGGCTTAATTCACACCGGGCATGTGTGTGCGTGCCCAAGATCCCGAGAGGAGAATGGAGGAGAAGGGATTGCGGCGTGGCCATCCCCCCGGGGGTGATTTCTCCCTTTCTGTCTGTCTTTTTCTGTATTTCTGGCGAGTATATGCACCCTATAGCAAAAACCTCTCTTAAAAATTAATTTGTCAATTAAAAATATTTTTTTTGTTTTTACAATTTATTTGGCAAATATATTTGGCGTTATGGTATCATTCCAAAGGTAAGATGCATCACACAGGGGTTCCTATCAAAACAATCTGAACTGGAACGCCTGCTTCGGTTTCACATGATAAAATGCTGCAGCAGCTTCCTTTACACATTTTTATAAACAGTCCCTTTTGTTATATTGGAGATAATCAAATGAAATCTCAAGTGTAACAAGTCAAACCAAACCAATTCATATAAGCAAGGAAAAGCTATGTAAGTATGCAGTTAGTAAAGAATCCTTTTGTGGGAGCCAGCAAGTGGTATAGTGGTTAAGGCGCTAGATTCCCACATGACTGACCACAGTTTGAGTCCCAAACCCAGTGACTTGAGACTCACACCAGACATGAGCATGTATATGCCCCTGGCGGGTGAATTCTCACTTTCTTTTTCTCTGTCTCTCCAGTGAGCGCATGCATCCTATAGCAAAAACCTAAAAAAAAAAAAAAAAAACCAATGGGGGGGCCAGCAGATGGCATAGTGGTTATATCACTGGACTCCCACATGGCTGACCATGGTTTGAGTCCTGGACCCGGCAGCTTGAAACTCACTCTGGGTGTGTGCGCATGCATGCCCAAAGTCCCAAGAGGAGAATGGAGAAGATGGAATTGCGGCATGGCCATCCCCCATGGGAGATGATTTCTTGCTTTCTTTTTCTCTGTCTCTGGCGAACGCATGTGCCCTATAGCAAAAATCTCATATTTATGCTAGACAGTATAGGGATAAAAAGGCATAGATCCAACCCTCTATATATTTATATCATCCATCGAATGACATAAGAAACAGAATAGTGACCAAGAACACAAGTTTAAAAGTCCCTCTGGGTTTGTACCTTGGTTCCATTGCCAGTGGTCTTGAGCAAGTCCTGTGAGCTCTCCCAGCCTTTTCTACTTCTATAAAGTAGGGATGGATGAACAAACCCATGAGGTTCCTGCAAGGATTCTCTCAGCACAGTGCCCAGGAGTCCCTAGTAAATGTGAGTTGCCAGTGGTGGTGTGGTTACTAGGGAGAGATGCAGTACTGTGGCGAGTGCTACTAGAGTTCTAAGGAAACACTTTTGTGAGTAGGAGTGATAAAGGCAGGCTACTCAGAAGAGTCTGGGCAGCTAAGGAAGGGATACCATTTGAATATGTGGATGGGGAGGTGGAAGGAGGAGGGAGAGCAGTGTACCCGGCATGAGTTAAAGTGCTAGAAGAGAAATGAGGCAGGATCAGCATACAGCAAGTAGTAGACCCAAGTGGTAGACCAAATATTACATGTGGGAAATGCCAGGGGGCGTGCAAAGAAGGCACACCAGCTTCTGTCTATGGGGGCTTGTATGTCAAGCTAAGGTGTCTAGACATTATCTGGCAGGTGACGAAAACCTACTGAAGTCAGGAAGGAACATTAAAAAGTATGATAATTTACTCTCTTTTTCCAAATTTTAACTAGAAAGGTAGATAGGGATTCTAAAACTTTAATGCACATCTGAATCCCCCAGGGATCATGTTAAAGTAAACACATCTGATTCAATCCCTTTAGAGTGGGGCCTGAGACTGGGTATTGCTAATATTTGGAGCAATCTTTGAATGACAAGGAGGTATCTATTCAAGCAGCCTGATGGAAGAGACTGACTAGATAGGAGATAGGTAGACAAGATGGCTAGACTTAAGGTACCGAACTTATAGGTTGATACACTGTAGGTAAAAATGTAGTACTGGAAATCTCTGGTCCTAATTTTTGGCTGCATATAAGGAGGACAACAAAAATTTTAATATACTTTAACTCTTTTTTTAAAAGAATTATTTGATTTTTATTATTACTATTATTATTATTTTAAAATCTGCTATAGAGCATATGCACTCAGGAGAAAGAGAGAGGAAATGAGAAAGTAAGAAGCCAGGTCTGGGATTCAAACTGAGTTTAGCCACGTGGGAGTCCAACACTTTAACCACCACAGCACCTGCCAAGTTTAACTCTTAATAACTCTTAATTCTGAGCCTATTTTTTCATGACATTTAAAAACAATTTAAATATCTCATATAAAATATAAATTTATCTTATTTTATAAATATATTATATTATCCAATTTCTACCAAGAAGTTAGCAATCTACTACAAAAAAAAAAAAAAGGAATGGCTTCCTGTTCCTATAAAGGAAAACGGCATGAATACATTCATGATGTTCAGCTATTAATAACTTCAAGGATGACTGAAAGGGTTAGCAACATTTGGCCACAGAAAGAAACCATGGCAGCGAGTTTTTTATGTGACAGTAGAATTAAAAGAAAAATAGCCCTCACACTATTACAGCAAGAACAGCATATTCAGCCATATATGTAGATGAGGAATTGGATACGTTGGCCATAACACTTGTTATAGTGACATCTCAAAAACTAAGCCCAGGGTTGGATAGCTGTCAAACCCAGTAATTTCCTCTTGAGAACAGTCTTTGTCACACTGACAGACCACATCTGTATTCATGCTGCAGTGGATTTTGAATAATATCTGTGGTACACACGGAAAATAAGAGACTCCCATGCCACTCTCAGTGATAGATAACCCCACCCGTGAATTTCAGAGCTAGCAGAAGCCTGCCACATCACATAACACAACACCCTCTGCTCTGAGAGGAGGGGAGTGCAGTCCAGGAAGGTGCGGCGGTTTATGGGCAGATGGGTCACAGGCAGAGCTGGGACTAGAACTTGGGTCTCCTGGTTCCCACCAGGGGCCTGGCTGGACTCCACAACCTTAACATGGCACCAATGTGGCATTTGGAGAGTAAAATAAAATAAAAAAATAAAAAACACATCATAAAAAGCCTGTTCTCTACAAAAGCCATTCATTTACATAAAATGTAGTCATCTATTCAAGAAGTACAAAACGGTGCTATGGGAAGTGTGGCCATGAATACTCAACTGTGCCTGCTCCCACATCGAGCTCACATTCTAATAATGAAAATAATTCACGTACACGCACTACGTAAAAGCATAAAGTAAAAAGAAATTTAGGACGGATTAGGAATTTCAAGCAGAAGGTAGAGGCAATTTCCTTTCTGGGGTTGGAAGGCAAGTGGGTAGGATGTTATGACTGGCTTTCGAGGTAAGAAATATTTTAACAGCTGGGCCTTGAAGGATGAGTAGAATTTGTATCTGGATGGACTGTGAAATCGGGACAGCCTAAAATGTGAAAGCGATTACTCGTGCCTTCCAATCAAATAATATATCCCAGATTAAATGAACTAAGTCAACACAACTGGAAGAACCAAAATAACATCCCTGTTTTTAAATCTACTTAATAAAGTCATCATTCTTCTCTACTTGTTTCCCAGTTCTATCTCTGAGCTTTGATTCCCGAGTTACCAATTATCAAGGTTATACTATTAAGAGGATGGTCCCATAATGCAAAGAAATCATTTTTGTCTATAGAGCAAAGTCAATTAAGAACTCTCTAAAAAAACTACATTTTCTTTTTCTTCTTTTTTTTTTTTTTTTGGAGAGGTTTTTGCCATAGGGTGCCTGTACTCACCATAGAGAGGCAGAAAGACAGAAAGCAAGAAATCACCCCTCAGGGGGGATGGCCACGCCACAATCCCTTCTCCTCCATTCTCCTCTCGGGATCATGGGCAAGCATGCACACGTGCCCAGCATGAGTTTAAGCCATGGGGTCCAGTTCTTTAACTATAGTCTACTACATGGGAGTCCAGTGACATAGCCATTATGCCAACTGCTATTCCCCAAAAACTGCATTTTCTTAAAATGACTAGAAAATAATAATTTTTATAGGTGGATTTTATTTTTTAAAGATTTATTTAATTCCATTTATTATTATTATTATTACTTTCAATTTGACTAGAGAGAGACAGAGAGAGAGAGAAAGGGAAAGCAAGAAATCAAGCCGCCGGTCCGGGACTCGAACTGCAGCTGGCCATGTAGGAATCTAGAACCTTTAAATACCACATCACCTGCCAGTCCCTATAGCTGGACTTTTCAAGTATTGTTTCATTTAACATATGACATGTGACAGTCCCGAGAAGTCCCTCGGAGAGGAAATTTCGACGTCAGCTTAAAAAGTTAACACATATTCATACTCCTTACTCACATACAAGAGTAATCAGAAAAGGAAATCTCTACAGTAAAATTTAGAAACAAAATAAATTGAGATTAAAAACAAAGTCTTTGGGATAACCCTGGAACCTAATGATTGAGGAAGCCAGTTCCCACATGGTCACCCCAGTTTAAATCCTGATCCTGGCAACTTGAAAAACTTGTCAGGCTCCTGTGCTTGTGTACCCAAAATCCTGACAGGATGGAGAAATGGGGGAGAAGGGATTGTGGCATGGCCACAGTCCATTAAAGGGAGCTTTCTTTCTCTTGCTCTCTCCTTCTGTGTCTCTCTCTCTGGTGAACATACACACCCTCTGACAATTAAAAAAAAAACAAAACAAAACTAAAGTATTGCTATTACAGAGAAGATAAAAAGTACATGAAATAAAAACGGAAAACTCCTTGAAGCCAGCAGGTGGCATGATGGTTAAAGACGCTGGACTTCCACATGGTCAACTGTGGTTCAAGTCTCAGACCTGGTGGCTTGCTTTCTCACTTCCCCCCCACCCCTTTCTCTCTTCCCTTTCTCTCTCTCTCTCTCTGGTCAAATTTAAATAAAGAGTTAAAAAAAAATAATTATTAAAAAAAAAAAAAAGGCGGAAAGCTCGAGATGTCCACGTCTTTGGCTACAACACTCACACGGCAAGCAGAGCGGATGACTTTTCTCTATGCGTGACTACGAAGAATGAGATATAATGTGCAGTCTTTTCTATACTTTTCTATACACAGAAGCATGTAGATTCTTACAAATCCACGATCGTATTCACTGAAGTAGGTACTCACTATAATAGCTGAGATCTTACTGAGGTAACCTGACTCCATTTGTGAGCCGATCATCCTGATGCAAAGAATAATGACTGGAAACTTTTTATTGTTAGAAGTTGTTGCAGAAAATGATATGCAACAAGTCAGCTGCTGGCAGAAAGGGATTATAGGAAGCTAAAGAACACAGCAAGGAATCACATTTCAAGAGCGATGCAAATGATTTGGGGAAAAAATTGTTATCTTAAATCACTTTCCTTTAGCCTTTGACTCTGAATGGAAGACTCTCTTTCATTCAGCATAACAAAAGATTCTGTTAGTTCCTTTTACCCAAGTTCATGACAACCCTTTCTTCTAAAATGGCTGTGGTATGAGGCACATGTAATTTTTCTGCCAGGAGAACAGTTGCTCTTTTAAAAAAATTCCTTCCTAAGCCCCCTACCCCCTTCCCAACACTCTAACATTGATAACATGTTATTTAACCATTTTTAAAAGGCAGTGAGATGTTCTGATTATTTTGACCTTCCTCATGTAATATAAAGAAAGTGATTCTTACACCAAAAACATTAGGATACACCTTCAAGGGTGTCCAGTCCAGTCCTCATGGTGCCACTTTCCAAGAGCACATGGCCAGTGGTCTGTGTGCTTGGAACCTGGGATGCTGGCTCAGGGCACAGCCCTTCTGCACATCCACATTTCGTTCCATGGCTGGGAAGCAGAAGCAGGCTTTGGAGCATTTTGCCAACTGACAGGTGGTGGAAATGTACAAATTTCAGTGCTTATGATGAGATGGCAAAGGCTCCTGGGCATGGAGAAGCAAACATACCCAGACAGAGAAAAACGCCAGCCAGAAATACCACAGGGTGCTGATGGCGGGCAAAGTCAAGGAGGCACACTAAGCCTCGTTCCCTGATGGCAACTGAAGCAAAGTCATGAACTGAAAATGCCCCCAAAATAGAGCAGAGAGACACTGTCAGAGAGTAATGCATGAAAATCACATGGAGAGAGAGAAAAATGGAAAGCGAGGCTGCATGTGGCTGTAAAGCTCCTGATCGCATTTTAAACTGCTCTTTCCCCGTTTATAAGAAATAAACCATGAAGGAAACCACCAGTGATCATTTTACTGTCACTGGTGTTGGGAGTAAGTGACAATGAGCCAACAATTATTCATTAACTACAATGCAGGAGGCAACATGCCAGAGACAGTGGAGATTATAGATAAATCGATAAAACTCAAAGAGGTTGTAGAATTTTATGGAGATAATCATAAACACTGTACTTTTGTTTATCAAGTAAGTGATTGAAAAAAAAATACCTAACAATAAAAATACCATCAACATTTAGAGAAATGAGACAAGATTATTCAATGTAGAGAAGAAAAGGCTTTATTGAGCAGGATCTTAAAGAATTAGTACAAAGTTGGGTAGAAAGGGAAAGGCATTTCAGGCCAGGGGAACAGAGTGAAGTATAAACGCACACCATGTACTCAAATGATCAAGGACTTCACCAAGGGAAACAGGAATTTGGGACTAAGGAAAGATGACTTGAAAAAAGCAACCGCGTATTGGACAGCCAGGTTAAAGAGTTTTAACCAAGCTCCACTAAAGATTTTTGAACATTAAAATAAAATAACAAAAGACTATGACAGTGGTTATATTGGCATAGTGGTTAAAGGAGGTGTAGCCCACGTGGATGACCGTGGTTTGAATCCCGGTCCCAGCAGCCTGAAAAACACACCAGATGCATGTGTATGTGTGCCCCAAATCCCTGCAAACGGAGAAATGGAAGAGGCTTCAGAGTGCAGTTGTGTCCCATTTGGAAAATACTTTCTCCCTCTCTTTCTTTCCATCTCTCTCCAACAAGCCCCCGGCAAATAAAAAATAATAATAATAAAAAGACAAAGTTGTAAACAAGTTCTATAAGTTTTAAAAAGGGAAGATGGCTCTTATCTTAAATATTCAACCCAGAAACAGCCTATTACTAACATTAACTCTATAGTACAAACAGTATTATTTAGCTGTTACATCTCTTGAACTTCAGGCACTTTAAATAAGTAAAAGCAAAGGAAAAAAAAAAAAAAAAGCCCCAAGAAAAGAATTTTCTAAGAACTTCTGGATAATGGGGTACCAGCTTCAATAGTGAAGCGGAGTGTCATCACGGCTGGGCCCGAAGTGGAGATTACTGTTGCAGACTCGAATGTGAACACTACGAGCCCTGACAATGTCAGACTTTGCTTTCATGCATGAGAAAATCATTAAACGGCACCAGAGTAGTTAGGCAACAATTCACACACCTTGTGAAAGTATCTAATTTAGCTCGTATAACAATCTTAGAGCTAATGAAAGACATGCCAGCCTTTCTACCAAGTATAAAATGAACTGTTTCTTTGATGCCTCATGCCTGAAGTCTCTTTCTTTGGGTTGTTAGTTTTTGTTGTGTGGTTGGTTGGTTCATTGGTTTTTATCATTGTGGTTTGGTTCAGGTGTACAATGAAAATATAATATCCTGAAAGTAGCTACTCTTGATTTGTAAGAGAAATGCCTAACCTTAGATATATTACATAATTCTGCATCACGAACAGCCTCTCAGATTTCTTTTTTCCTTGAAAATTGTAGCACCAGAATAGGGGTATGTATATAAGTTGAGATATCTCTGCTTCTTTGGCCTACTTCAATTTATACAGAGAGGGAATACTTCCTCTTCTTTTTTAGGTTTACGACCTCATTTAATACTTTCAGTTATTTATTCTGGATTAGGGATTGTGGCATTATAAAATTACTATATATATAAAATGACATGCACCTGTAATCCCAGGGGCCCTGGGAGGCTGATGCAGTTGGATAACAAGCTGGCCTGGGCAACATAGTGCGATCCTGTCTGGAAGAGCCGGGCATAGTGGAACACACCTGTAGTTCCACTGAGGAGGCTGAGGCAAGATCAGGCAACATGGCAAGCCTCTGTCATGACCTACATGAGAAGGTCCCAGATTCATGTCCAGAGCCCTCCTTGAATATGCCAGGCACACACATGCCCATGAGCCAAGGCAGACTGAGGAAGACTGAGGACAAGGGTGTCAGTACCCTCTTAGGGTTTCTATCTCTCTGTCTCTCTTTCTCACTCCTGGAAGAAATAAATAAGCTTAATAAAACAGGAAGTTTAAACCTAACATATTTAATCAACAAAAAAATCCTGTTTGGCTATACATTGTGATGGTCTCCAAACTGTTGTGATCATATAATCATTGTAAGTACAGGATTGGTAGGATTATGGACTGGCCCCATGACCTAGTGGTTAAGGGAGCCAAATCCCACATGGCCAACTGTGATTCTAATCCCCACCCTGGTGGCTTGTAAAACACTCTGGATTGTGTGTGCATGCCCCAAATCCCAACGGAATGAAGAAATGAGAGAGAAGGGATTGCAGTGTGCCCACACCCCATTAGGGGGTGCTCACTCTCTGTCTCTCTTTCATGTATCTTCTGACAATCAAGGAAAAAAAAAAAAAAAAAGGCAAAAGAGATTTGTGCACATATACTCCACAAAATGAATACTATATATTTATTTACAGGTTATATGCACATGCTGATGGCGGGCAAAGGCAAGGAGGCACACTAAGCCTCGTTCCCTGATGGCAACTGAAGCAAAGTCATGAACTGAAAATGCCCCCAAAATAGAGCAGAGAGACACTGTCAGAGAGTAATGCATGAAAATCACATGGAGAGAGAGAAAAATGGAAAGCGAGGCTGCATGTGGCTGTAAAGCTCCTGATCGCATTTTAAACTGCTCTTTCCCCGTTTATAAGAAATAAACCATGAAGGAAACCACCAGTGATCATTTTACTGTCACTGGTGTTGGGAGTAAGTGACAATGAGCCAACAATTATTCATTAACTACAATGCAGGAGGCAACATGCCAGAGACAGTGGAGATTATAGATAAATCGATAAAACTCAAAGAGGTTGTAGAATTTTATGGAGATAATCATAAACACTGTACTTTTGTTTATCAAGTAAGTGATTGAAAAAAAAATACCTAACAATAAAAATACCATCAACATTTAGAGAAATGAGACAAGATTATTCAATGTAGAGAAGAAAAGGCTTTATTGAGCAGGATCTTAAAGAATTAGTACAAAGTTGGGTAGAAAGGGAAAGGCATTTCAGGCCAGGGGAACAGAGTGAAGTATAAACGCACACCATGTACTCAAATGATCAAGGACTTCACCAAGGGAAACAGGAATTTGGGACTAAGGAAAGATGACTTGAAAAAAGCAACCGCGTATTGGACAGCCAGGTTAAAGAGTTTTAACCAAGCTCCACTAAAGATTTTTGAACATTAAAATAAAATAACAAAAGACTATGACAGTGGTTATATTGGCATAGTGGTTAAAGGAGGTGTAGCCCACGTGGATGACCGTGGTTTGAATCCCGGTCCCAGCAGCCTGAAAAACACACCAGATGCATGTGTATGTGTGCCCCAAATCCCTGCAAACGGAGAAATGGAAGAGGCTTCAGAGTGCAGTTGTGTCCCATTTGGAAAATACTTTCTCCCTCTCTTTCTTTCCATCTCTCTCCAACAAGCCCCCGGCAAATAAAAAATAATAATAATAAAAAGACAAAGTTGTAAACAAGTTCTATAAGTTTTAAAAAGGGAAGATGGCTCTTATCTTAAATATTCAACCCAGAAACAGCCTATTACTAACATTAACTCTATAGTACAAACAGTATTATTTAGCTGTTACATCTCTTGAACTTCAGGCACTTTAAATAAGTAAAAGCAAAGGAAAAAAAAAAAAAAAAGCCCCAAGAAAAGAATTTTCTAAGAACTTCTGGATAATGGGGTACCAGCTTCAATAGTGAAGCGGAGTGTCATCACGGCTGGGCCCGAAGTGGAGATTACTGTTGCAGACTCGAATGTGAACACTACGAGCCCTGACAATGTCAGACTTTGCTTTCATGCATGAGAAAATCATTAAACGGCACCAGAGTAGTTAGGCAACAATTCACACACCTTGTGAAAGTATCTAATTTAGCTCGTATAACAATCTTAGAGCTAATGAAAGACATGCCAGCCTTTCTACCAAGTATAAAATGAACTGTTTCTTTGATGCCTCATGCCTGAAGTCTCTTTCTTTGGGTTGTTAGTTTTTGTTGTGTGGTTGGTTGGTTCATTGGTTTTTATCATTGTGGTTTGGTTCAGGTGTACAATGAAAATATAATATCCTGAAAGTAGCTACTCTTGATTTGTAAGAGAAATGCCTAACCTTAGATATATTACATAATTCTGCATCACGAACAGCCTCTCAGATTTCTTTTTTCCTTGAAAATTGTAGCACCAGAATAGGGGTATGTATATAAGTTGAGATATCTCTGCTTCTTTGGCCTACTTCAATTTATACAGAGAGGGAATACTTCCTCTTCTTTTTTAGGTTTACGACCTCATTTAATACTTTCAGTTATTTATTCTGGATTAGGGATTGTGGCATTATAAAATTACTATATATATAAAATGACATGCACCTGTAATCCCAGGGGCCCTGGGAGGCTGATGCAGTTGGATAACAAGCTGGCCTGGGCAACATAGTGCGATCCTGTCTGGAAGAGCCGGGCATAGTGGAACACACCTGTAGTTCCACTGAGGAGGCTGAGGCAAGATCAGGCAACATGGCAAGCCTCTGTCATGACCTACATGAGAAGGTCCCAGATTCATGTCCAGAGCCCTCCTTGAATATGCCAGGCACACACATGCCCATGAGCCAAGGCAGACTGAGGAAGACTGAGGACAAGGGTGTCAGTACCCTCTTAGGGTTTCTATCTCTCTGTCTCTCTTTCTCACTCCTGGAAGAAATAAATAAGCTTAATAAAACAGGAAGTTTAAACCTAACATATTTAATCAACAAAAAAATCCTGTTTGGCTATACATTGTGATGGTCTCCAAACTGTTGTGATCATATAATCATTGTAAGTACAGGATTGGTAGGATTATGGACTGGCCCCATGACCTAGTGGTTAAGGGAGCCAAATCCCACATGGCCAACTGTGATTCTAATCCCCACCCTGGTGGCTTGTAAAACACTCTGGATTGTGTGTGCATGCCCCAAATCCCAACGGAATGAAGAAATGAGAGAGAAGGGATTGCAGTGTGCCCACACCCCATTAGGGGGTGCTCACTCTCTGTCTCTCTTTCATGTATCTTCTGACAATCAAGGAAAAAAAAAAAAAAAAAGGCAAAAGAGATTTGTGCACATATATTCCACAAAATGAATACTATATATTTATTTACAGGTTATATGCACATGTGCTACTATACTCATATATTATGTGCATTATAAAACATAATGTAGAAATATGCAAAGAATTCAATAAAAACAAATATTTTATTTTTATAGCAAATAACTTTTTGCTGTTACTAGAACTTACTGATATTTAATAAGAACAATATGACTTACTCTACTGTATTATTTCTGGACATCTTGGCCTCATCTTTTGTGAAAGAGCAACTGAAAGTTTCATTTTGACACTTGGCTTCAATGGCTGTCATAGACCCTTCGAGAACAGCAGCCGTACCCGGGAAAGGGCCATCAAGGCACTGGTGCCCTCCATTTAACTCCATTCTCTGATAATGCAAAGGCTGGAGTGTTTTTTAATTTGCATTTTGTTTTCCTTTCTTTTTAATGATTTTGTTGTCATCACTAACTGAAATTTAACTGGTAAATGGCCGTCTTTCCTGATATCAATTAATTTCTCTTAAAATTGTATTGAAACTATTGATTTTTTGTATTTTTAAAACGTGTGTCCTAAAACCACTGAAACTTTGGGAGATTTTTTTTAAGCCAGGTTAGGACTTCCATTTTAAACTAATTGAACATGCAGATATGAAGAGTTTTAGCAAATAACACACGTGGGGCTGGCAGGTGGTGTGGGGGTTGAAGTCCTAGACTCCTACATGGCTGACCATGGTGCGAGTTCCAGACCTGGTGGCTTACCTTTTCACTTTCCCTCTCTCTTTCTCTCTCAGTCTCTTGCTGGTATGCACACATGCCATAGAGCATATTTTAAAATAATAATAATAAATATAATTAAATAACTTTAAAAAAAGACACACATTATTTTAAAAAATAAAGTCACTTTCCAAACATCCAATTTCAACAATATTCTCCCCTATAGCATCAGTTTCTACAGAAAAGAAACACTTTCTTATTCACTGTTAAAATATTGCTCCAAGGGCAGGCTCTGTGGTGGCAAATTGGTAATGTACCACCCAAGAAAAGCCAGATCCCACATGGCAACCACAGTCTGAATTTCTAGCTGAGTCAGCCCAAAACATGTTGGGCAATGCACGTGAGTAGCCAGAGTCCAACACATTGGAGGACTACAGGGAAGGGATTACAGTATGAGCAGACTTTGTGGAGGGTGCCTCTCTTGCACACACACATACGTATGTACACATGTACACATGCTCTATCATGAATAAAGAATATTTTTTCTACAGAGATTTTTGCTATAGGACATGTGCACTTACAGAGAGACCGGAAGTGAGAAATCACCCCCCAGGGAGGATGGCCACACACGGGAGCGGTGTGAGTTTTAAGCTGCCAGGTCTGGGACTCCAACCACAGTCGACTACATGGGAGTCCAATAACATAACTATTATACCATGTGCTGGTCCCAAGGCAAGAAAGTATTTGAGAAGAAGCTTTTGCAGGTCAGCCAGGTGGTCTGATGGTTAAGGTAACTGGATCTCACATGACCAACTGTGCTATTTCAGTCCCACACTCTGCAGCTTGAGAAACATTCTGGGCACATGTGTGTGCATGCCCAAAATCCCATGAAAAAAAATGGAGGAGAAGGGATTGTGGCATGGTCATCCTCCTTTGGCGATGCTTTCTTACTTTCTCTCTCTCTTTGTTTCTCTGGCAAGCACATGTACCCTACTATAAAATTTTTTTTAAAAAAAAGGAATAGAGAAGAAAAGGCTTTTTCCTGAAAACTACTGATTCTGGGCGTGAAGGTTAAGGCACTGGATCCCACACAGCCATGTGGTTCAAGTTCTGGACCTGGCAGCTTGAAAATCACACCAGGTGGGGAACCAGCAGTTAGCGTAATGGCTATGTCGCTGGACTCTCACGTAGTCAACCACGGTTCGCATCCTGGACCTGGTGTCTTTTAAAACTCGTGCCGGGCGTGTGTGCGTGCGTGCCCAAGATCCCGAGAGGAGAATGGAGGAGAAGGGATTGTGGCGTGGCCATCCCCCCAGGGGGGTGATTTCTCGCTTTCTGTCTCTATGTTTCCGTCTGTCTGGCGAGCGCACGTGCCCTATAGCAAAAAAAAAAAAAAAACTCTAAAAAAAAGAAAATCACACCAGGTGTGTGTGTGTATGTGCACATGCTCACAATCCTGAGGAGAAGGGTTTGCAGCATGGTCATTCCCCCATCACCCCAGGGGGTGGAGGATTTTGTTACTTTCCCTCTCACTCTCTCTCTCCTCTCCAACCAGCACGTGTGCCCTATGGCAAAAGCCTTCTAGCTCAAAGGGCTATATTTAAGCATATTGTTAAAAAAAAATATCTCTACAAGGTAGCATCTATTAACATCATTTAACACATAAAAGTAAGCAAATTTGGAGAACTTGTCTGTTTATATAAAAGGAAAACAAGTAACAATTTTTAGTTCCTTTGTTAAAAACAACCTCCATCTGGTAGAAGTACATTGATATTAATTACTCACCTCATCACAAAGTATATACAAAAATGCAATTATATGGTAAAGGACTTGCTTTTACAACGCCACCTAATTAATATTGCCCTATGGCGCTATGCATGCTTCTGGCTTTAACTTCTCTGCTCTTCCTAGTAGCTTGCTTGTGAGCATTTCATACATGTCACTGTTAATGACAATGAGCGCAAATCCTTATTCAAATAACCTGCTTGGTAATTTCTATTGAGCCAAGCTGGCTTCTGGTCAGACTTCATTAAATTGCTTTTATCCCAAATGGGAACATCTGCCAGATGTCCCCAATAACCACTCTCTCTCCCTCTTCCTCAGTACCAAAACCTCCATCAGTGGGAACAGGACTGCCCAGAGCAAAAGCGGCATTTTCCAAGCCTCTGTCCCCTTGGACCTATGTATGCCCTCAGAGCTAAGCCTGGGTCACTGGGATGAAAGCAGAAGTAGCATGTAACGGTTGAAGGAAGCACATCTCTTCTGCTCTGGTCCTCCTAACAAGCTGGAATTCAAATACAATGGCTGAAAATTCAGCAACCATCTTGAAAGAAGAGGCAGAAACCAAGTGTTGAGGCAGCCGGAGCAACAAAAGGGCAATCTGGATCCTCCCTGTGCCGAAATCATTCAGCCCTGGGTTGTCTGCATTTATTTATGTGAGAAATAAGTGACGGAGGTCTTCCAAAAGTTTGTGGAAAACACATCTGCACCAAAAGAAACTCATACTTTAATTTCATTCTTCCACAAACTTTTTGACATCCCCTTTGTACTTCTGTCTTGTTTGAGCTTCGTTTACTTTGGTTTTTTGGCTCTCACTGGGCCTGGTAACAGGGTCGATGAAGAGCGCATGCAGGGAGTCAGAGAGACAGCTCTGCCATTTTCTCACACTGGCATGTGCTTACCCTCTTAGTATCACCTCCAATCTGCACTTTCCTAACAGAAACTGCTTGTAAGCCAGCTGTTCATTCCATCCAGATTAGCTCATAGAAGTGCATAGTACAATCTTCCTTAAAATTTCTTTTTTTTTTTTTTTTGAATTGCCATAGGGCACATGCACTCACCAGAGAGAGGGAAGAAATAACCTCTCATTGGGGATGGTCATGCCACAATCTCCATTTCTCCATCCCATCAGGACTTGAAGCATGCATGCACACGAGCCCAGTGGGCTTTTCAAGACACTGGAGCTGGGATTCAAACTGCAGTCAGGCACGTAGAATCCGGCTCCTTATGTGCAGTGCTTAATCGCTGTACTACAACCTTTAAATCCACTTCATCCGTTGTGTGTGAAATGCAACACGGGTCAAGAACTTTGAAAGCAAATGAACGAGGGGGGTCACCCTAAGGCGACTCTAACCTTTCCCTCCAGACAACTCAAGAGCCATGTATAACTGTGTCTAGCTGGATAGAGGCCACGGAAGAACACGAGTGTCTAGGTTAAGCACTAATCAAGCTTCATTTTTGGCCAATACATAAATACATGAATAAGTACATGAAGCTGTGCCTTCTCCTTGCCCCCCCCCATCAACAAACACCTATTTTATACACCTGCCTCATAATGCGGGCACTGTACCCACCTTAGGGCAGGGTGGGGACGGACTCATGGCGAACTACGGATTTCTCTCCTGGGTCATGACACATACTGTGCCGCGAGATGAAAATGTTCATAACCAAAAGTAACACAACAACAAAACCAAAAAACCCACAAAAATCAATGTTCAGTACGAGTGGCAAATCAAAGGTTGGGTATACATAAAGACTTGCTGCCTTACCTGAATACTTCAAGAACAGTCCTTTCTGGTAATTTGGGAGCCACCTGTCGAAATGCTTTTCTGAAATCTTCCAAAGTTAAAAATCCACGATCTATTTGAAAACAAAATATAAAATGTTCACTTACTTTGAGAAACCCCATGAACTGTCATTTCGCCCATATTTGTGTGAAACTTTATTTCAACATGTAATATTATTAGGAGAAAAGTAGTCATTCACAGCTAATGTCACACAGAACATAATCCAAGATTGTCTCGTCAGAAGAACCCGGGAACTCAATAGTAACGGTCTCCTGCAGCACAGTCCCAGATAACCTCGAAGGTCACTTCCAGCCCTGTCACTTTGCTGGCTCTCTAAATTCGAAGGAGAGGACTGCACAGGCACATCCACTATAATAATGGCATTACGCCCTGAGTTTCTGTGAACTGACAAAAGAATTCAGTCTTCAAAATTCACCTTTTTTCCTCGCTTGGTATTAGAATTATGATATACTAATATTTCAGGGGAAATTTTTATAGCATCCAAGACACTGAGCCTTCTCATCCTGACTATGATCTGTGGAGATTAAACCAAGTGGGTGATGTAATGTCACCCCTCCCACAGCCACCCCCAGTGTGGGAAAACAAGTCCTTCAGTCAAGTGGGGATGTCAAAGCAGGAGCTGAAGAAGGCCACACATCTCCCCATACTTCCATAGTCGGCTGACAGCCTAGATCCCCGCATGGCCAGTCTCTTTCTGCCCCCATTATAATAAGAAGAAACTTAAGTATAATTATAAACAAGTAGAGTTATCCCTTATCCAAAATGCTTGGGACCAAAAAGGTTTCAGATTTCAAGTTCTTTTGGATTTTGGAATATTTGCATACATAATAAAAGACCTTCTAGAGGGGACCCATGTCCAAACTCGAATTTCACTGATGTTTCGCGTGTATCTTATCCACACATTCTGAAGTTCATTTTATACATTATTTTTGTATTGCACTGTCTTGACTGTGACCTGTCTCACATGAGAGCAGGGTGGAATTTTCCACATGTGGCATTATGCCTGTGCTTGAAAACTCTGGGCCCAGCTGTAGTGGCACTTGCTACTAAGATTCTGTGCTCCACAGACTGGGGACCACCATGGAAGGCTTAGGCTAAAGGTCAAGCATAGTGGCAAATGCCTATAATCTCTGCTACATGGGAGACTGAGGCAGGAAGATTATGACAAAGTGAGACCCTGCCTTAAAAACAAAAAAATGTTGGGGCCGGCAGGTGTCATGGTGGTAAGGGCACTGGTCTCCCACATGGCCAATGGCAGTTCGAGTCCTGGACCTGGAGGCTTACTTTCTCTCCTTCTCTCTCTCTTTAGTGAGTGCATGTGTCCTATAGCAAAGTTAAAATATAGTAAAAATAATTATAAATAAAATTAACTTGTTCTTTTAAAAAAAGAATTTTTAAAAATTTTGGAGCATTTCAGATTTCAAGTTCTCAGATAAGAGATGCTCAACCTTTAACTGCAATTATTATTTCTTCCTTGGTCAGGAATTTGAGATCACAACGATGCACCAAAACCTAACAGCTAATGAGCGCAGTAAAATAATCTTCCGAGTACATTGAATGTTTGATTTTCTGAGTACAGATTCCCATTCACAGTTCCTTAATAGCAATTTTTACATCAAAACACTTTAAACACTTTAAAGACACTTACAGTGCATGTCAAAAGCTGTGAAAATGTCTCTAATTTCATTCCGGTAGAGTTGAGCTTCCTTCTTTTTCCGTATAATGTTTAAGAATGTCTCGAGTAATATACCTAAAAGTTGGAAAAACAATTTGCCAGAGATGACTATCTTCCTTTTTTAAGAAAACTATAAAGCAGAAACAAACAGTGGTAAACATTACAAATAATCAAATTGTATTTTACTTTTGGTGATCAGTATTTACTCCTAAAGTCCTATGAAGTCAAAAAGACATTTTGCTTGGCCTAGCCATGGTAGTATCTGCTGCCAGAAGGTATTCCTCATCACACTGAAGCCACATGAGAAGCCCAGGTTCGATTTTCAGCCCACCCTAAAGGTCAGATGCGGTTGTGTGTCTATAATGCCAGCTACTGGAGAGACTAAGGCAGGGCCATTTTCCAATTTAAAATATAGTGAGATCCTGTCTAAATTATTTTTTTAGAGGTCTTTGCCTTAGGGGGCATGTGTTCCCTGATAGAGAGACATGAGAAAGAAAGTGAGAAATCACTCCCCGGGAGGATGGCCACGCCGCAATCCCTTCCCCTCCATTTACCTCCTATAATGCCAGCTACTGGAGAGACTAAGGCAGGGCCATTTTCCAATTTAAAATATAGTGAGATCCTGTCTAAATTATTTTTTTAGAGGTCTTTGCCTTAGGGGGCATGTGTTCCCTGATAGAGAGACATGAGAAAGAAAGTGAGAAATCACTCCCCGGGAGGATGGCCACGCCGCAATCCCTTCCCCTCCTTTTACCTCCTGAGATCTTGGGCAGGCATGCACATGCACCCAGCATGAGTTTCAAGACACCAGGTCCAGGACTTGAACCATGGTTGGCCATGTGAGAGTCCAGCGATATAACCACTATACCATCTGCTGGCCCTAACCCTGTTTAAAATTCTAAAAAAGAAAGAAAGGATGGACATTAGGTTGTCAGAAAAGTCATGACACATGACAAATTTTGTTCTATGTAACAATGTGTCATGACTTTTCTGACAACCCAATATTCTGCTAAATGTTCAGTAAGAGCTGATCAATAGTGAAAACATACACAATGTTAGTGTTCAGTGAGCTTTTTCTAGGGATAAAAGGTTGGTGGCCTTGAAAAAAGTTTAACAGCGTTCCCTCTAACAGGTCTAATAGACAGGCATGAAACTTATTAAACAAGGTCTTGTAATTTTTCTCTCCTTATGCTTCTTCGATTCCTTTTTTCCTAGCCAGATGTCATTATGGCAGGGTTTTCTTCCAACTGGGAGACAGGGTCAGAGAAGTAGTTTCTCAAAAGTCAATGCCAATTGCACACCACAGATAAAGGTGGAGAGCACATTACATAAACAATAGAGCTGGCACCTTCCCCAGCCCTGGGTACACCCCACAACGTGTTCGGCAGCCTCGGGCTGAGCTTCCTGCAACTCTCATAATAAAAGAGCCCAGCATGATAATATGAGATTGGATACTGTGCTTACAATGTCTATTAAAATGAATTCTAATGTGATCTTTGTAGCGGGTTTAAAGAGCAGAGCCAAGAATTTAAACATTTTAGTGAAGTGAGCCCTAAATACATAAAAAGAACAGTTCATTTTTATAACTCAGGAGTTCCATTAAAAATTATTTATTTATTCATTCATTATTTTAATTTGACCAGACACACACACACACACACACACACACACAGAGAGAGAGACAGAGAGACAGAGAGAGCAAGTGAAAGAGAGAGAGAGAAAGTGAGAAAGCAAGGCACCAGGTCCAGGTCTTGAACCATGATCGGCCATGTGGGAGTGCCCAGTGCCTTAAATCCATGCCACCTGCTGGCCCCGAGAGTTTTAAAAACAGCCCCTAATCATACAATAATCACGAATACCCTTTATTCTTTTGGCAAGGTAATACTGAGCAGTATACCTTTCTTAAAATACTTCCAGCAATTTAAAGAATATAGAAATAATTTTATTAATGTCTCCTGTGTTTCTTATTTATAGTTATAGATTTACAAACTAAAATAAAAATCAATCTATGTTTTTAAATAATTCTTTTACAAATTTTTAGTAAGGCTGTCTGTCAGGCACT
Organism: Tupaia belangeri chinensis; assembly: GCF_000334495.1. Lineage (NCBI taxonomy): Eukaryota > Metazoa > Chordata > Mammalia > Scandentia > Tupaiidae > Tupaia > Tupaia belangeri. The sequence goes on along the minus strand of NW_006160082.1, from coordinate 1,522,211 downwards.
GTGTTAAGCTCTGGAAATGGAATGGAAAAGAGAACATGCCTGATTCCAGATCCAAGGGAGCTATGTTTCAGTGGGGACAGTCATTACAATTGCTCACACACATGATGGCAAACTGTGGCATGGGCAGTGACGGTAAAGAGGGTCCTAGGAACCCTCTTGTAGGCTCTGCGGGGAAGGAGAGATCTCCTAGAGGAGGAAAGACTTCAGTAAGACTTAAACTACGACACCAACTGGCTCGAGGGCGTGTGGAAGAGCATCTCAGGCCACGGAATAGCATGTGCCACGGTCAGTGAATAGAAAAGTGGGAAGATGAGGACAGTCCACTGTGGCTGGAGCGAGGCAGCAGGAAGAAGTGATTAATGTGGGACGAGGTTGGTGAGGGGGACATGGCCCGAACTCATAGGTCTTGTAGGCCACAGTAAATAACTTGGGTTTTAGTTAAGTCATCATAGAAAGTTTGAATTGAGAAGTGATATGATCTGACTTAGATTTTTTAGAGCTCTTTCCAGCTATCATTTTATAAAAAGGATTAGAAGGAAACCAAAAAAGGTAAAAAATGTTAGGAACCTATTGGCAAGAGACGTGATTGCTAGGATGCAGGTAGTGAGAATGAGAGACATGTTTTAGAATAGAAATGATATAACTTGATGATGAAATGTAGTGGTAGATGAGAAAGAAGATGCTAAGAATGGCCTGGAGAGGGTCAGCAGGTGGCATAGTGGTTAAGGCACTGGATGTCCATGTGTGTAACCACGGTTCGAGTCTCAGATCTGGCAGCTTGAAAATCCTGCTTGGTGTATGTGCATGTGTGTCCAAAATCCTGAGAGGAGACTGGAGAAGGGATTGCAGCATGGCCATCCCCCCTGGGTGGGAGAAATTTTTCCTTCTCCCACTGTCTCTGTCTCTCTCTGGTGAGCACACATGCCCAACAGCAAAAACTAAAAATAAATAAATATGTCCTACATTGAATTAGCATGCAATGCAAAATTTCCCAATAGTTATTAAGGACAGGAACTGATGCAGCTCCATTCTCATCTAACCACCCTTGTGACCAGAAGATATATTAAAAACTGCAGTTAAAATTGAAGTCTAGCCCTATTCCCACAAGAGCATGTCCATGACTTCAGTTTCATAAACACCAAAAGGTATACAATTAAATAGCATCTGAATTAGTGGAAATTCGTGAATAATTTAGACTGACAATGGCATGTCCTATAAGACCCTTCACAATCTCACCCCAGCCTAGATGTCTAGACCCATTAGCAAATGTCCTGGCACTTCCCCAAGACAACAGGGCTCTTCTGTACCCCCTTTCCGTGTGTAACACTCTCTTGCCTTTTTCCTCAAGAATTTTTATATCTCCTCCTAGATTCACCTCCTCTTTGAAGGATTCTCTAATTTCTCTCAGAAGACCTGACAGGTATCTACTCATGCCACTATCATAAAATCTGTTAGGGTCTATGGTAATTATCTGGCCACATCTCTACCTGGGACATGCTGAAGGAAAGTAGTATTTTTTTCCCTTTTTTCTTCTTCTTTTTTTTTTCCCCTTAGGTTTTTGCCATAGGGTACATGCACTTACTGGAGAGAAACAGAGAAAGTGATAAAACACCCCCAGGGGAGATGGCCACATTGCAATCCCTTCTCCTCCTGAGATTTTGGGCACACATGCACACACACACACACACACACACACGCACACACACGGAGTGGTTTTCAAAGTGCCAGATCCGGGACTTGAACCATGGTTGGTCATGTGGGAGTCCAATGCCTTAAACTACACCACTTGCTGGCCCTTGTTGTTAAAAATTGTATTTCAAGTGTTTGGCATGATGCCTAGCATGTAATAGGCATTTGCTGCATGTTTGCTGAATAAGTAACATGTAATGAATAAATATAACAAATAGGAAGATGTCATTCCTAGAAAAAAGTATTAACAAGTGTGTCTTAAATGGTCGTACAACTCTGTAAACTAATACCAAAAAGTAGGTCACCTTTTGGTCACCTAACCAGCAAAATAAAGTGTCACTTTCAAAACTCCAATTTCTCAATATATATGATACGGTAAAACAAACAAAAATCAGAGAAGAAGGAAATGCATGCATTATATTTATTTTTTACTTATCATTGCACCTGACTCAGAGAAATCATGGGGTGAGGTTAACACGTGATTCACAAGAAGAAAAAACACATGCATGGCAGTGATATCTTTAAAATTACATATGGAGGTTAAGGCATCAGCATTTGGAGCAATAAAGCTTTCAGGTCTTTATTGCAGTCTTTATCCCAGATACAAAGAAAATGTTCTTTAGTTTTCACTAGGGGAAAATGTACGTGGATTTAAGTGATAATGTTTATTACCACTTAAAAGAGAAACAATCTAATAACACAAATAACTCTATGTGTAATCAAGTTCTCTCATGCTATTTTCCCACAGAATCATGTACGTTTTCCTTTAAAGAAAGTTTTCTTTTTCTTTTTTTAAGTGTTGCCAGTGTGTACATACATTTGTGAGAGAGAGAGAAAACACACCTCAGTGGGGCCTGGTTATGCCACAATCCCTTTTCTTCCATTCCTG
>NW_006160082.1:1510577-1519602 GCF_000334495.1 Tupaia belangeri chinensis | reverse complement strand
AGTCCTGCTTCCCATCAGGATGCCACACACACACACACACACACACACTCGCACACACACTCAGTATTTTCAAGCCACCAGGGCTAGGATTTGAACTATGGTCAGCCATGTGGGAATAGGCATTTTATACACAGCACTTAACTGGTATATTAAAGACTGACACCATATAGCTTTTTGTGGGGACACGTTTAAGAGAGAGAGTCTGAGGTGTGGGGACATGCGCTGAGCAAACACCCCATGCTCTTTTGGGGTTTGGCAGATCTTTGTAACTTGTCTTTCCTTAACCCTGGTGGCAGACAGAGCAAGGGTGGAAATTACTAGGGGCACATCTGATGGACTTCAAGAAACATCTTGACCCCAATTAGTAAAGTCCAATCCCTGCTCTGCATCTGAAAGGTTCTTTAGCCTATTCTGGGTGTGGTGGTGCACTTCTTATGGAGAAGTTCTTTAGCTCCTTCCCCACACCTAACAGCTAGTTCTCTGCATTAGAAAGGAAGATGAGATTTGCTCTAGATGGGATTACCACCAAGGGATACACCTTGCCCAGGGTATGACTAATCCCTTATAGATTTGTTAACTGCTTCTTATTGTCTGTAACCTGGCAACTAATCCATGAAGTGTCATGGAACATACATGTGTAATGTCTCCTTGTACTATAAATAAAGACGTCCAGTTCATCTGGGTGGCACAGGTTGCTTGGGTTACCTAGGCTCAGGCTGCCTGTGTCCATTTCCACTCTATCTTTTTGTCTCATCTTTTCTGCTTCTTCCATAATAGCGCCAAGCCTGGGGGCGGACGCCCACAGCTTTTCTTTTGCTTTGATTTTCTTTCTTTCTTCCATGAATGTAACAGAGACGGAGAGAAAGGATGCCATATAGCTTTTTTTTTTTTTTTAAAGTTTCTTTCTTCTCGAGTGAGACAGAGACAGAGGGAGAGGGAGAGAAAGAGACACTCATCTTCATGCCACAATCCATCCCCAACTTGGCCAGCCCTGGGTCGTGGGCATGGACACACCTATCATGTTCAGGGAGGTCTCAGATGGAACCCCGAACCTTCCCACGTGGGTGAGCCCCACTGAGCACTGTGTCATGGCTACATCACTGTCCAACAACCTACATTATTTTTTAAAATCAGTAGTCCAAGGGTCAAAACCACCAAGAATATGTTAAAATGCGTAACCTCCCACTCAACATGCCCTTAACTTGTATTAGTTTTCCATGGCCACACAAATGCAAGTCCCTTTTCTAAAACGACTGAGAAGTTTTCATTCAGCTTGGCTCACATGTAGTCATGCAATCACGTTCCAAAGCTGATGCATCATAATTTGCCCTTCTTAAAGCTCTGCACTACAAACACAGCAGTGTAAGTCTTATACATCTTGCTGCTCTTTAAACGGCCTAGAAAGAGAATCCTTACTACTAGCTCCACCTGCTGTCACAAGACACAAGCCTAAAACTGCCAGTTCGCAAAGATTTTCCATAATTGTGTTGACACCAGATTTCACACTCAATGAGAAACACATTACCTGTGTCCCCCCGGGACTGAGAAAATATATTCAGAAAATTCTAATTTCAGACACAACCTTGAGTCTTCTATGTACACAGTTCCACTAATAACAGTTACTTACACACACTTTAGTATAGTTACAAAGTGGGACCACAACTACTTTGTTGGTTTTTTTTTTTTTTTTAACATTTATTTCTTTTGAGAAAGAAAGGAAGAGACAGGTACTCTTGACAGTGTCCCACCATGCCACAATCTCCATCCCCACTCCCCCACCCCACCCCCACCTGCCAGAAACACCTAGTGTGTTCAGGGTGACCTGGGATTCCGATCCAGAGCCTCCCTCATGGCTCTGGTATCGCACAGCAGCACCCAAACACCGGTGCCAGCATGGCTGAGCCAGATCTAGCTGGTTTTGTGCATGTACTATTGATCTGTCTTTAACAGGTGTTTACAAATTGCCCGTGTGGTTGGACTCTATTGGTAGTTTGCAGATTTCTTTTTCTGTAGGGAAGGTTCTTCCTTTAAAACCAGAAAGCCAGTACATAGAGGAGAAGAAGGCAGAGCTATCGGGCTTGAAGGCCCACCCTGCCCTGGCCAGCAATGCACTGGCAATGCCCCCAAAGGACCCAGGATGGAAGATCATGACTTAAAGAGCACTAGGACCAACTATTATTATTTTTTTTAGAGAGATTTTTGTCATAGAGGTGTGCACTCACCAAAGAGACAAAGAGAGACAGAAAGTGAGAAATCACCCCCCAGGGAATGGCTGCAATCCCTTGTGTTTCATTCTTCTCTCAGGATTTGGGGTATGAACACACACACACATGCAGTGTGAGGTTTAGGCCACTGGGTCCAAGACTGGAACCACGGTTAACTGTGTGGAGTCTGGTGACGTAGCCATTATGCCATCTGCTGGTCCCAGGACAAAAGATCTTTATAAATCCTTTCAGAATCAGAAAGTCTGCATTTCCTGTGCAACTAGAAAACATCCCCATTTTACAAGCTATCTTTGGCAAAAATGAACTCTTTTAATATTCTATATGAATATATGTATTTCCTTCCACTTTCTAAACAACTTAATACGTGTGATATAGATATGTCACATAAAAGAGACAGACTAGGAATGTACTGTTTTTCTATGTTGTTTTTTAAGCATTTTCCTAGGAGGGTAATCATCATTCACCACAGTGGTGAATATATTCAGAAAGTCCGAAAAACTATATAACTATTTCCCTCCAACATTCCATTATGTATATTCTTCTGTGGCTCACAGTTCTAAGCTTCGGGGTCAGTGCACACAGAGAAAGGCTCTGGAAAATGCAGTGGCCTCGTACCTGGCTATCGTGGTAAGCTCAAATTAGAAATTGCAATAAGCCTGGAGAGAGTGAAGGAGGAAACAATAAAAATGCCACGTTACTTGGACTGTAAGTCTGATCCTAGACATAGCAGAAAAGGGAGGGCTCCTGACCACGGTGCTATATATATATTCATTGATTCCAGGGACCAAAAATCCTAAAAATGAGGGTTTAAAAAAATGAAGCGGCCTTTTATCAATAAAAGATAGAGTGCAAGCCTTCTCTGGTTTGAGAAATGAAATTCAGATTATAACTGTCAGAGACCATGAGGGAAGGGGAAAAAAGGATATAATATGTTTGCATAAAAAGAAAGTAAGGACAGAGGATGACAGTGACATCAACAATGGTGAGTTATCACAGCGAGATGGATAAGCAAATTCAGAGGACTAATATTTTCTTTTAGCTTTTTGCAAAAGAATAGGGGAATAAAGAGAAAAGAATCTACCTTAATGGGAGAAATCAAGTGTTAGCTATCATCGGGAAGAAAATGATGAGTAAAAGCAGGTAATAGTGAAATAGAGAAATCCGAACTAATAAAACCTCACTTCTATCAAACACTGACAGGAACTGTCATCTTTTTTTTTTTTTTTTAAATGTTCATCTCCTGCTTACAAATCTTTACAGGTTCCACAGTGTTAATAGCACAAAGTCCTGATAATCTTATGCTGGAGTTTAATGCCTCATCCTTCCTTCTAGCAAACTGGTCCTTAACCCCCTTCTCACCCCTCAGCTCCTAACAGGTCAGCTTGCTCTGCTGAACACAATTTATTTACAGTTAGGCACTATACTCCTTGCTGGTGCAGAAGGTAAAAATATTCCAAGGAGAATGGATTTTGTTTACTTTGGAAGGACTTTCTTTTGTTAGTTTATTTATTACTTTTGAAAATTTGCTATGGAGCACATGCATTCAGAGACACAGAGAGAGAGAAAGTGAGAAAGCAGCCACCAGGTCCAGGACTCAAACCACAATCAGCCATGTGCCTTAACCAATGTACCACCTGCTAGACCCAGGAAGGACTCTTTTTTTTTGTTTTTTGTTTCTTTTTTTTTGAGAGGGTTTTTTTTTTTTTTCTTTTGCTATAGAGTGCATGCGCTCGCCAGAAAGACATAGATAGAAAGCGAGAAATCACCCCCCAGTGGGGGTGGCCACACTGCAATCCCTTCTTCTCCAATTCTCCTCTCGGAGAGAGGAGATGCACATGTGCCCGGCATGAGTTTAAGCCACCGGGTCCGGGACTCAAACCGTGGTCAACTACATGGGAGTCCAGCGACATAACCATTATGTCAACTGCTGGTCCCTGGAAGGATTCTTTATTAACAGCATGGTAGCTAATAGTTCCAGGTATGCCAATCTGTGTTAAGAAGGGAGGACAAGAATAGGGATGAGGAAGGGGACGATTTCAGCCAGTGAGGGTGGACACCAGGGGAAGAGCATCTAGGCAGAGCGCCACTCAGAGCTGGAAAAAACAGGAGCTGGCGGAGGAGTGCGCGTTGAGTTTCCACGTTCTCTCCTACGCTTCACCACATCTTCGAATCTCACCCATCCGTCTGCCCCAGGCTCATCCAGGAAGAGCATGCTGCCCTCCTCTGACCTGAATTTTCTCACCTGTGGAATTCAGGTAACATCTGACCACACAAGAAGCGACAATACCTCTTTCATCTTCCCTACTGTAGAAAATATTTGTTTTTAAATGTCTTTAGGTCAGTGTCTTCTCTGTTATTCTTCCCTAACCTACAATGAAATGTATTTACCATTCTCTAAATGAGTAATGAAATAAATACATTTATGGATGAATATCTGTGGATAATACCACAGAACAGTTCGACGATTCTGACTTCAGGATAAGATAAGCTTAACTTGTACGCAGTATTTGATGATAGAAAAGAACGGGGAGGCTGACCGAGATCTAAAATCAAACAAAACCTTCACCCCTGCTGTACTCTGGCCTTAGTTCAGTAGTCAGGAGCCAAAAATAACAAAACATACACAACAGTGACAGGCTATTTATAACAACCAAAAATATCAGAAAATGCAAATTTAAATTAGGAAAATAATATGTTTAATAGTCAACTGTCTGGTGTAAAACAAGTCAGACAAAAGAGTAATAGATACAAACATACAAGCCAACTGACCATTAACCTAATCACCCACAAATTATTTTTCAATTGACCTTACGCTGGATAGCATGACTGAGTCAAACAGTCCATAACTACTGTGACGATGAATCAATCCCTTTGATTTCCCTATCATTGGGAGTTGAAGGTTAGAAGTAAGTTCCTGGAAAGCGTTTTCTTTTTTTAAGTTTGAAAAAGGGCAATGTTATCTTAAAAGGGCAATAATAAAAAGGAAACAGAAAGAATAAAATGTTTAATAGAATCGCCCAGTGGAAAAAATATTCAGAGATATGTTGTTCTGGTTTTTCCTTAGATATATTTACACAGATCTGGGATGACAACACAGAGACAGTGGTGTGAGGATTCAGTGGAGTAACATCCGTTCAGTTCTGTTTTGTTTTTCAAGTTCATTTATTTTTTTTCCATGAGCAAGAGAGACAGGGAGAAAGGGGGTGGGGAGAGAGAGAAAGAGAGAGAGCACTCCTGACAGAGTCTTGACAACTCACCCCCAGCTTGAGCCAGCCCTGGATAATGGCAATATACATGCTGGGAGCATCCAGGAAGGTCTCTGGACTTGAACCTGGAACCTTCCCATGTGGGTCACCCTCACAGAGCATCACGTTTTATGACTGCACCTCAGTCTGGCCTTCCATTCAATTCTTACTCATAGCATTTGCATCTGATAAGCAAAAGCCCCATAAATCTTAGCTGTTATTATTAAAAATACTCTCTAATTTACTCTGTCATGAAGTCACATCACCTGAGAGCTGCATACTAGGACCACATGGGTCTTGCTTTTCATAGACCTGCCCTGACATGGTTAGGAATTAAACAGCAGCCTACACTGAAGAAAGGAACCGCCTAATACAATTCACGTGTGTCATTACTGAGCAGTTTGGGAACCTCAATGTCCACTTGAGAATCTCTTCTCTGGGAGACAGAGTAGAACTACCCCGGGCCAGGGAAGACTACCACTCTCCAGAAATGATGCATAGGTTTGGCTTTTCTGTATTAACCCCACTTTTGAATTTTTAAAGGTTTTTGCTATATGTGTGCCCTCACTGGGGGGAGACAGAGACAGTGAGTGGGAGAGTGAGAAATCACCCTCCAGGGAGTACAGCCCCACTGCAATCCCCTCTCTTTTCTCCTCCTGGGACTTTGGGCATGTACACACATGCACCTGGCCTGATTTTAAGCCATCAGGTCTGGAACTTGAACCACGGTTGGCCATGTGGGAGTCCAGCACCTTAAGCGCCACAGTGCCTGTTGGATCCTCTACTCCTGATTTCATTTCACTGATTAAGTTCCTCAGAAGAATGAACATTGGCCTCAGTTTTGTCAAAGCTATGAATATGACCCATGGCAGTATTAGAATTCAAGAGAAGAGGGGGCCAGACAGGATGAGGCAATAAAACGTGATGCTCTACAAGGCTGACCCACACAGGGAGGTTCTAGGTTCGAGTCCAGAGACATCCCCGAGTACACTGAGCACATGTGTGCCCAGGACCCAGGGCTGGATGAGGCTGGGGGTGGGTCACAATTTTGAGGCCTTGCTGAGAGTTCTGTCTCTCTCTCTTTCTTCCTCATGGAAAAAATAAATAAATAAATGTGCATTTTTCTAAAAAATCAAGGAAAGGGCTTATCAAATGGTGAAGAGGGCATACTTGGAGGTAGATTGCTTTAATCTGATGCCTGCTGGCTAACTGTGCCACCCCAGGCAAATTACTGAACCTCTCTAAGCTTCATTATTGTAATTTATAAAATGGAAAGAATCATATTATAGTGCTATTTCAAATGTAATAATCAATGCATAGTGCTCGTCAGAGATCTGGACAATTGTTCAGAAAATGATAGCTACAATTATTAACTAATAATAGCAAGTAGTGTATCATATGTAAAAACATCTTATAATCAAAGAGTCATATAAATGCCAGGTATTTGTCATTTTACTATTCTTTGATTGGGTCACTGGAAAAGTCATGATGTATTTTTCTATGCAAAAACGTGTCATGACTTTTCCAGTGACCCAATATATTATTTTATCATTCCTCTCTGGAACTCAAGTTTCATTATTTTACAAAGGAGAAAGACAATTGTTTCTAGGTCTCTGACAGGTGCAGACTCCTTTCATTCCACGTATTTCAGGAAGCTATGAAATGTGCTATAGAAAACAAGAGTTGCAGTACAATCTAACAGGACCAGTCGTGTGGCCTAGTGGTTAAGAGAGCTGGATCAGGGAACCAGCAGTTAGCGTAATGGCTATGTCGCTGGACTCCCACGTAGTCGACCGCGGTTCGTGTCCCGGACCTGGTGGCTTAAAACTCACGCCGGGCGCGTGTGCGTGTGTGCCCAAGATCCCGAGAGGAGAATGGAGGAGAAGGGATTGCGGCGTGACTATCCCCCCTGGGGGGTGATTTCTCGCTTTCTGTCTCTATGTCTCTCTCTGTCTGTCTGGCGAGCGCACACGCCCTACAGTGAAAATCTCTCAAAAAAAAAATAAAGAGAGCTGGATCACACATGGCCAAGTGTGTGGTTCAAATCTTGGATCTGGAGGCCTGAAAAACACAACAAAAATCCCTAAAGGAGGGAGAAAGAGAGGAGAAGGGATTGCATTTTATTGGAGGGGACTTTCTCCCTTTCCCTTTCTCTCTCTGGTGTGCATGCACACACACACACACACACACACACACACACACACACCCACCCTCTGGCAAGCAAATAAAAATTAAAAAAAAAAAATACACTCTCTGAAAGAGCAATGGATATTGGAACCAACCTCAACAGTGACCTGCTGCTTCCCTAAACAAGTGGCTTGATTATTTTTCTCCTATTCACATATTTCCTCCTTCCTGGCTGTCTAAACAGTTCTTGTATCTAACTCTCTTGCTCATTATTAGGTTATAGGCAATAAAAACATCATTAGCACCTTACTGCTACTCAGAATAAGGCTGCTCTCAAATTCTCCCAGCATGCACTTTTCTGCCAGACGTTCTTCTCTTATTTCTAATAGCTTTGACTAAACTTTTCACACCCCTTCATTTTCACAAGAAATCCCTACAAAATGACTCAACTTTAAGGAGACTAGCAGCTCTTGATAGTAAGACCTAGGCATCCAGGTTGAGGTACTGTCCCTGAACCAAAGTCCTTAATAGCAGCTGAGTCAGGATCAATCCAGGAAGTTTGTCTGGACCTCACCCAGCAAGATGAGCAGCAACGGGGCCCTGCATGGAGGACCCTGTGGGGCGGCACGCTAGAGACCTGGCACAACCTTATCTTGAGGTGGGAAGAGAGATGGATAGCAGAAGGAAAACTGGCAAGTCACAGCTACCCAGGAGAACTTTGGAAAGACTGACGTCTTGAATAAATAGCTCTCAGGAAGCTAAAGCAACATTTCAGTTCTTCAAGATCAAAAGATTAAGGAGTGAGATAACATATTTGGAAAAACAATCTGTGCGTGAACCATCTTCCTTCAAGAGAAATACCATGTAAATAGGACTCGTGTCACTAATAGGAAGAGAAAAAGGAGTTGATAGTCTGAAACTGGTTCAGTATGGAATAGTTCTAATAGGAAAAACTAAAAAGAAAAAACCTTAGGTTGGCAGCAATCAGAGATCAACAGTGATTTCTTGCAAGGATGGTCACTTACTCTTTTCCTTGGATGTCTGTGGTCTAGAATCTTCCCATTCCAGTGAAAACAAATCAAAGCTAGTTGGACACTTAGTGTCCTGGTTATGAATCTGCTCCTTTAGTCCTGAATAAAGTGATGCTTTAAGAATGTTAATCTGGGGACCAACAGTTGGTGTAATATCTATGTCGCTGGACTCCCATGGAGTCCACCGCGATTCAAGTCCTGGACCCGGTGGCTTAAACTCACGGTGGGCACATGTGCATGCATGCCCAAGATCCCGAGAAGAAAACGGAGGAGAAGGGATTGTGGCGTGGCCATCACCCCTGGGGGGGGGGATATCTCGCTTTCTGTCTCTCTTGTCTCTCTCTGTCTTTCTGGCGAGTGCACACACCCTATAGCAAAAACCTCTCAAAAAAAAAAA
>NW_006160082.1:1491404-1510065 GCF_000334495.1 Tupaia belangeri chinensis | reverse complement strand
CCCACCCGATGCGAAAACCCTCTAAAAAAAAAAAAAAAAAAAAAGAATGTTAATCTGGTGTTGATATTGAAACTAGGAAAAAGACTGAAAGCTTAGAGATGTAAGAAGGGTCCTTTCATAATAATGGTGGAACAAGGGGCTACACACTTTCAAACTAATTCAGTTCTCCTGAATTACTCGGATGACTAAGTTACTTTCTAACTGATTGAAATACATTTTAAATTATTAGTAAAAGATGTTGTGAAAGGATGCAGCCTAATGATTTGATTGAGAAGTGGATATGAGAAGTGTTCCTTGATATTAAATGCAAAGACATGCGTATTGGAGCAGATGCCTGAGTAGATTTTCAAAGTCAGAGAGCCTTTGGACACTATTTTCAGAGCCCTTGGAAGACTATTCTCAGTATCCACAAAGTCAGTTTTGAAGCAACCTTTTGGCCATAATAGATTTGAGAAAATGATCGATAATAAGGCAGTCTCCATTAGACATTAGAGAACTCGGGCACAAAAGCACGTGAATGTGGGGAGTGCAGAGGAGCTGCCTGCACATCGGAGCTCATAGCAAAGGAAAGCTCCACAACTGTGGCAAACGTGAGAAAGATTTCTAGATAAAGTCAAAGATCAAGCCTGAGAGAACTCATAAAGGGCCAATTCTGCAAATTTTGTGAGCATAAAATAACTTAGCCACAAGACAAGCTTCTCTCAGTCATCAGAAAAAAATATATAGGCAAAGAAAGTAGCAGTGGCATACCTGGAACATTCTTTGCCAGAGAACGGCCCTTTCTTTGTATCAGAACGCTTGCAAAAGAATCCCTTAAAAAGTATGGCGGGCAGGGAGCATGGTGGTTAAGGGTGCTGGACTCCCACAAGGCCAACCACGGTTCGAGTCCCAGAACTGGCGGCTTGCTTTCTCACTTTCTCTCTCTCTGTTTTTCTCTCTTTCTCTCTCTGTCCCTTTCGGGTCAAATTAAAAAAAAAAAAAAAAGTAAACAAATAGTAAAGTTTAAAAATTAAAAGAGGTAAAAGTAATGGGAGCAAGACCAGCAGGTAGTATGGTTGTTAAGGTGCTGGACTCCCAAATGGCCAGCAATGGTTCGTGTTCCGGACCCAAAGGTTTGAAAATCATGTCAGGTGTGTGTGTGTGCACGCGCGAGCGCACACACATATGCATGTGCCTAAAATCCCAAAAGGAGAATGGAGAAGGTGTTGGGGCATGGCCATTCCCCTGGGGTATGATTTCTCATGTTCTCTCTCACTGTCTCTCTCATTCTCTCTCTCACTTGCTGATGAGAACACATGCCCTATGGGAAAAGGAATCAAGGGGAGTGGCCAGAAGGTGGTGTAGTGGTTAGGAGCCAGATTCCACATGGCCGACCGTGGTTCGAGTCCTGAACCCAGAGACTTGAAATTGGGCACGAATGTATGCATGCATGCCCAAAATCCCAAGAGGAGATAGGAAGAGAGGAGATAGCCGAATGGCCTTCCCCCCTGGGAAGGGAGATGATTTCTCACTTTCTTTCTGTCTCTCTCTCTGTGTCTCTGGTGAGTAAACGCACCCCTGAGCAAAAATCTCTCTTAAAAAAATGCAATGAAGGGGGAAAATCTGCCAGAATTTACCCTTCGATGTACATCAAAGTAGTCATACAGGAGAGCAACCCTATGATGCAATATGCAAGGGGAAACCTTTTTGTGAAGCCCTAGCTTACTAACTGTGAGAGAATACATATCTGAGGAAACACACGCATATACTGAATGCAGGAAAAGGTTGTGCTGGGAATCAACCTTTACATCAGGGAACTCACTATATGTGCAAAGAACACGGGAAATCTTTCTTCTAGAATTCACACCTCTCTACATCAGCGAAGTAGTGAACGAGAGAAAACCTTCAATGTGAAGTCAAATCTTTAATTCAAAACCAAAGAATGTGCATAACAACAACAACAACAACAAACTATGAGAATAAAGTATGTTAAGATGCCTTCAGCAATGGTCACAACTGATGTATCAGAAAGTGAAAACCAGAGAAACACGGTGTGAATATAATGAACAAGGGAAGATCTTCATCCAGACAGAATAACTCACTGGGAGTCCAGCACCTTTAACCATCACGCCACCATCACAGGGAGAAACTCTAGCAATGTAAGAAATATAGAAAATCCTTCTGACAGAAGATGGCACCTTATAGATTGGAATATTCACATAGAAACCTAAGAAAGAATGTAGAGAAGGCATCGCCAAGAAGTTAAAACTAATTGAAGGGCAAAGAAACAATATTTTGGAGTTCAGTAACAGTTTTTTGGTGACCCAGATGGGACTAAGGTCCTGCATGGGCGTCTTGCCCAAGGTACAGCGACCCTTGGCCGATGGCCACCCTCAGAACTTGTCCTGCAGCTGCCTGAGCACCCTGTCTCAGGGACAGTCCTGAGTGATTGGCCGCCGACCCGGCGTCGTTGACCCATGGCGATTTCAGTTTTGTGGTGAAGGAAACATGGCATTGGATTGGATTTGATAGATGTCTGAATCGTCACCAAGGCCAGTGTGGATTCCGGCACAACTCGTGAGACTGCTGAATGATGGAACACTCCAAGGACAAATCGACGAACAAGATTCAAAAGATGCAAGACCTGAATCTCGACAAAGTACCCAAAAAGGAGAAGAAAAGAATGAGAACTGCAAAATCAACACAAAAGGCTCAGCCTCCTACATGGGGACAAATTAAATGTCTAACTCACAGAGCCAAACAGTCAGTAAAAGAACAGGGGGCACAAGTTACAGCTCCCCTCTTACTTCTGGCCATAATAAGTATAATAACCACACAGTCTGCAGAATCAACTGGTGAGAGCTCCATGCAACAGCCATCCAGCTCCACAGACTCAGATTAGAAAAAGAAAAAGAAGGGGGAGGGGGACCAGCAGTTAGCATAATGGCTGTGTCGCTGGACTCCCACGTAGTCGACCGTGGTTCGCATCCCGGACCCGGTGGCTTAAAACTCACGCCAGGCACATGTGTGTCCGTGCCCAAGATCCCGAGCAGAGAATGGAGGAGAAGGGATTGTGGCGTAGTCATCCCCCCCTGGGGGGGTGATTTCTCGCTTTCTGTCTCTCTGTCTCTGTCTGTCTGGCGAGCGCACGTGCCCTATAGCGAAAACCTCTCCCCCAAAAAAAGAAAAAGAGTACCAATCTGAGCAAACATGCCCCTCGACTCAGAAAACACGTTCAGCCATAAGGACCATGGCAAACCACAACATAGAAGTGAAGAGAGACCTGTCGAGTCTTTGAAAACATCAAGGGACACATCATCCTCAAGTTCTTCAGCAGTTTCTTCATCAGAGGCGTTAGGCAAACCCAATAGGCTTACTGAAAAAGAGCTTGCAGTAGCTGCAAGCAACTGGGCTGCTGAAAAACTAGAGAAGTCAGATGAAAGTAACTTGCCTGAACTTTCTGAGTATGAGGCTGGAACTCCAGCACCATCGCTCATTGGTCAGCCAGAAGAACCTGAGTCAAATGCAACAGATGGCATAGAATTATTTGAAGATGGTCAACTAACCAATCGCTCTAAAGCAATAGGATTGAAAACAAAAGAGAGAGAACAGGCTTACCAACAAGGGTGTGAAACTTTTGGGATGGTGGTGAAAATACTGATCGAGAAAGATTCGTCATTAGAAAAGCCTATACAGTTTGCACTGAGGCAGAATTTGCATGAAATGGGTGAGCGATGCATTGAAGAGCTCAAACACTTCATTACAAAATATGATACTTCTGCTCAAGATTTTGGAGGGCCTTTTTAGAGGATTTCTTGCTCAGGTAAAATAAAAAAGTTTAGATGTCTCCCCACCCCCAACTGTATAAATCCTTAATATATGACAGTTTTGTGATGAAGAGAAGTATTTTATGATAGTTTTAATATCAAATAAACATCTGAAATAGTCTGGAAAAAATTCTTTAAGAAAAGAAAAGGGGCCAGCAGGTTACATGATGGTTGAGGCACTGGACTCCTACATGCCTGTCCAGTTGGAGTCCCAGACCTGGCGGCTTGCTTTCTCACTTTCTCTCTCTCTCTCTCTCTCTCTCTCTCTGTGTGTGTGTGTGTGTGTGTGTGTCTATCTCTGGTGAATTAAAAATAAAATAATAAAATTAAATAAATCATTCTTTGAAAAAACAGTAAGCTATTCGTAAAGTTTTGGGGAGTCAAAAGTTATACTGAATTTTTGACTGCTTGGAGGCACAGTGAAAGTCCCTAACCCCCACATTGTTCATGGGCCAACTGTATATGTTGGCTGTGATATGGTTATAAGGGTACACCTACAATAATCTTTATATATTAAAAGACATGTGTTCACACCAGAAAAAAAGAAACAATATTTTGAAAGTGAGAAAATTCTTGACAAAATATTAAAAACCTAGAGAAATTTTATCAAGTGAGGGATTATGGCAAAATACGTTTCACTAGCAATATGGTTCTATAAGTCCCATTTCATATGCGATACTCATATACAAAAACAATGGATTTTCTATCTAAATATCAAAATATCTTACTATCTTATACATTGTAAGTGAAACAATAATTATTGAGATTAAAAATATACCATCATATTTCCTACAATATGAAGATGGTTTGGGTGTGGCAAGTGAAATGTCCTGACATTAAGAAAAGCCAAAGTTCAGTGTTAAGTTTTTAATGATCTCTCTCTCAGAAAAATAGACTAGGAAATTAATACTTACATAAAATTTTCCAAAATAAGATTCACAATTTTCCACAAAACAATAGAGTAAAATGTAAATTAATTAATTTAGAAAAAATGTTTCAGGGAGAAAAAAAACTGTTTTTCTTGAAGTTAAACAAAATGCATTTAAAAAAATACTAAGTGAAAGAAATAATAATCTCTATTGCTCATTGTATATCTCAAATAAAATATTTCTATATAAAAAGTATGTTTTACTTTTTTAAATTTTTCTTTAATTATTTTATTTATCTTTATCCATTTATTTATTTATTTTTATTTGACCATAGAGAGAGACCATAGTGAGAGAGAAAGTGAGAAAGCAAGCTGCCAGGTCTGGGACTCGAACCGAAGTCAGCCATGTGGGAGTCCAGTACCTTTAACCATCACGCCACCTGCTGGCCCCTCTTGTTTTATGTTAAACATCTTAAAATATTTGTTTGAATGTAAAATTTTGCACTATGCAGAAGTAGGGAAAATAATATAACAAATGTCCAGAGAAACACCACCAAGATTTAATAAATGTTTAGAGAAGAGAGAACAAAAATGTGAATCAAAAAATTTTGGCAGTTTGTACAGAACTGGTATTATATTTCCTCCTCTTGGGATCTTGGGCACGCATGCACATGTGCCCGGCGTGAGTTTTAGCCACCAGGTCCGGGACGTGAACCATGGTCGACTACATGGGAGTCCAGTGACATAGCCATTATGCTAACTGCTAGTCCGTCATGTCTCATTCTTGATAATTTGTGTCTTTTCTCTTTTCTCCCCCACTAGTGTGGGTAATAGTTCCTCAATTTTATTGACTGTCTCAAAAAAACTTTTGTTTTTCTCATTTCAATTACATTGATTTCAATTCTAATCTTCATTATTTCCTGTCCTCCACTTATTTTGGACCTCAATTGCTCTTATTCTGGTAATTAATTGAAGATGGAAGCTGACTTCCTTTCTTGTCTAACATAGGTATTTATACTACTACTTTTCAAGAATTGGTCCCAATTCACCCTGCAAATTTTGAAATGTTGTCATTTATTTTTCATTCAATTATAATTTTCCCCATTTGATTTTTTTCTTTGACCCATGAGATATTTACAAGTGTTTCCAAATACATGGGGCTGTTCTAGACATCTTTTATGATTGATTTCTAATATAATTTCATCATGAATAACATTTTATATTTTACATGTATTGACATTTGGTTAATAAGTCCAGATTATAATCAATCATACTAAATATACTGGGTTCATTAGAAAAATATTTGCATTCTGCTATTGTCGGATGGAATGTCCAATAGAAGACAATGAGGTCAAGTTGGTTGATGGTTTTGTTCAAGTCTTCCATTGCCTTACTGATTTTGTGACTTGCTTTATTAATTATTGATGAGTGTTGTAACTTCCTATCATCATAAATCTATTTTTCTTTATAGTTTTATCAGTTTTTGCTTCACATATTTTACATTTCCATTTTTAGGAGCAACTGTTTCGTACTGTTTAATCCGCTTGATAAACTGACCCCTTTATCATTATGAAATGGTCCTCCTTATCTCTGGAATGCTTTTTCTTCTCAAGTCTGTTTTCTCAGATATTAATATACCCCCTCTAGTGTTCTCTTGCTTAGTGTTAGTACAATAGATAAGTTTTCATCTCTTTATTTTTAAGCTTTACATTTCAAGTGAGCTTCCTGTAGGCAACAGAGTTGGGTCCTAATCTTTTGTTTAGTTTTTTAGGCGGAGTCTCACTATATTGCAATCCTACTGCCTCAGCCTCCTTAGTAGCTGGGAATACTGACGTGCACCACTGTGTCCAGCTTTGTAAGATGAGTGGGAATTCAACTGTGCCTCCCATGTGGCCTCAACCTGCCAAGTTACATCATCAACCAATACAAGCTATTGTGGCTGGGCCAGGTCCTACTTTTTCATTCTATCTGACATTTGTCTTTTAATAAGTTGTTGAGATTTCATATATAATTAAATACGAATATGACTGGGTATTGTCAGATGTTTTCTGCATGTCTATTTTGATGTACTCTTTTATTCCTTTTTTTTTTTTTTTTTGACAGAGGGTACGTGCACTCACAGAGAGAGACAGAGAGGGAAAGGGAAAAAGCACCCAAATAGGACAGATTATGCCACAATCCTTTCTCTTTCATTTCTCTATTCTCCTGAGAGTTTAGGAAAGCAGCCGCATGTACCTGGCATGTCTTTCATGCCCCCCAGAGCAGGGATTCAAACCCTGCTGTCAGCCATGTGGAATCTGGCTCTTTACTTTTTTCAGATTCTTGTGACAGGACACATGCCATTGCCAGAGAGAGAGACAAAAAGAAAGAGACAGAGGAAAAGTAAGAAATCACCCCTTAGGAGGGATGGCCATGCTGCAATCACCTTTCCTCTATTCTCCTCTCAGGATTTTGGGCATGCACACACACATACACACACACAAACACGTCTGAGTTGATTTTCAAGCTACTGAGTCTAGG
Organism: Tupaia belangeri chinensis; assembly: GCF_000334495.1. NCBI lineage: Eukaryota > Metazoa > Chordata > Mammalia > Scandentia > Tupaiidae > Tupaia > Tupaia belangeri. Next base: position 1,502,871 of record NW_006160082.1, on the reverse strand, counting down.
ATTTGAACCATGAAGTTAGCCATATGGGATCCAGTACCTTAGCCACCATGCCACCTGCTGGCTCAGGATCCGGTTCCTTTTAACCACTGGGCCACAGAGCTGGCCCTTATCTTTTGAAATAAATATTCTTTTTATGATTTCATTTTTAGCTCCTTTTCAGCTACAATTCTTCATTATGTTCTCTTTGTTGTGTGCTTTATGGTATATTAAACACATTTTTAACATATCGTCTATTTTTAATTGATATTATACCACTTCAGATACAGTATAAGAATGTTTCAACAACATATTTTCATTTCATTCACTATTGGTTTATCAATGTGATATTGTTGTCATTGATTTTTAACTGTACAATATTATGAACTCCAAAATTCATTGTTATAATTTTTGCTTTAAGCGGTCAATTATCTTTTGAAAAGACTTTAATAAAAAGTATCTTGTATTTACTAACACAGTATTTCTGGTGCTTGCATTCCTTTGTGCACATCCGGATTTCCATTGGATACTATTTTTTTCTGCTTAAATAATTTCCTTCAAATTCTCTTGTAGAGCAAATCAGCTGGTGGTAAATTCTTTCAGCTTTGATATAGCTGAAACGTCTTACTTACTTTTATCTTCATTTTTTGAAAAATATTTTGCTCAGCATAGAATTCTTCTTTTTTAAAGAATAATTTTATTTTAACTTTATTTATTTATTTACTTATTTTAATTTGACCAGAGAGGGACAGTGTGAGTGATACAGAGAGAGAGAGAAAAAGGGGAAAGTGAGAAAGCAAGCCAAGGTCCGGGACTCGAACTACAGTCGGGTATGTGGGAGTCCAGCACCCTTAACCACTATAACACCTGCCAGCCCCATCAGCATAGAATTCTAAGATGGCATTGTTTGGTTTGGTTTGGTTTGGTTTGGTGTGTATTTTAAAGACACGCCTCCACTGGGGCAAGCAGGTAGTATAGTGGTTAAGGTGCTGGACTGCAACATGGCTGACCATGGTTCAAGTCCCAGACCTGGCAGCTTGAATAACACACTCTGTCTCTTGCCTCTGGCAAGGGTATATGTCCTATGGTAAAAACATTTAAAAAATAAAGAAAGAAACATAAAAACAATATCCTGGCCCACAAGGCATAAAATCAACTTAATCACAGAATAACATCAGGCAGACACAAAACGAGGACTGTTCTTCAAAAACAAAAACACAACAGTGAGGGGTGGGCTATATTCTTCAAAAATCAATATTACCGAAAGGTGAAAATAAAAAGGGTTACAGAGACATCCCTGATTAAAGGAAACTAAAGAAACTCCCATGCTAAGAGAAGAAAGATAGTACTAAGGAGATTGTTAGATCAAATGACAACGCTGGAACATAGACAGTAGGTTGGACAAAAACATAGTAGCAAGAGGACAAATGGGGTAAAATGTTAAGAATAAGTGAATCGGGATAAAGGGAATACAGTTACTGTCTGTACTGTTTATATTTTGGACTTTCTATAAGATTTAAGTTATTTCTAGAAAAAAGTCTTTAAGAGTTTTTGCCATAGGGTGAGTGCACTCACCAGAGAGAGAGAGGGAAAGTGAGCAGGGATGGCCACACTGAAATCCCTTTTCCTCCATTGTCCTCTCAGCATTTCGGGCACACACATGCATCCAGTGTGATTTTCAAGGATTTGAACCATAGTTGGCCATGTGGGAGTCCAGTGCCTTAACCACCATGCCACCTGCTGGCCTCAAAATGGTCATTTTTAAAAAGCCAATGCATCATCTCTGGATCTTATCCCCTCACACAATAGGTTTATTTTCTCTCTTTGTCATCTTTGTTTTTTCTCTTTATTAGATCACTTTGCTAAGCTTAGACACAGGTTCTTCCATTTTGATTCACAGCCACTCTGGACTTCCTGAAAGACTAATCTACTCACACTGTCACACCGTATCACTTTCCGTTTATCTTCAACCCACTCCAGCCTGGGATCTGCCCTCTCTTCACACTGAAATTCCTCTCACTAAAGTCACCAAACACCTCCAGGTTGCCAAATCCCATGGACACTCTTCATTTCTTACACTACTCTGCCTTTCAGCAGCATTTGACAGTGCTGACCACACCCTCTTCGTTGAAGTATCTACTTTTCCTACCTTTTGATCAAACACACAAGCTTTTCCTTCTGCCCCCTGCTACTCCTAAATCTCCTTTGCCATTTCATTCTCTTCCCTTGACTTCTAATGACTACAGTTCCTAAGGTTCTGGGTCCACCCCACCTCTTTAGGTAGTCTCATCCATCCATTTGGTGTTTAAAAATATCTACCCACTGGAACCAGCAGTTAGCGTAATGGCTATGTCGCTGGACTCCCACGTAGTCGACCGCAGTTCGTGTCCCGGACCCGGAGGCTTAAAACTCACGCCGGGTGCGTGTGCGTGCGTGCCCAAGATCCCGAGAGGAGAATGGAGGAGAAGGGATTGTGGCGTGACCATCCCCCCGGGGGGTGATTTCTTGCTTTCTGTCTCTATGTCCCTCTCTGTCTGTCTGGCGAGCACACGCGCCCTACAGTGAAAATCTCTCCGAAAAAAAGAAAAAAATATATCTACCCACTGATTACTCCCAAATTTTGTTTCTTCAGCCCAGAGCTTTCCTCTGAATTCTGTATTCATACAGCTCAACTGCTCTGACACAGTGGCTTGAACCTTCTCAGATCTAACATGTCCAAACTGAGCTCTTGGTCTCCCCTGACCCTTCATATCCTCCCCAGTCTTCCCATCCGGGTAAGTATCATTTCCACTCAGCGAGCTGCTCAAGTCAGAAGGCCCAGAATCAGACTCCGGATGTTGGAATTTTGAGTGACATTTTTTCCTTACGCTTTTCAACACTTTGAGAATTTCCTACAATAAACATATCATGCCTAAAAATAAATTAATCAAAATGAAAAGAAACAAAACCTCTTTTTAAAAAATAATGAAAAACAAAACAAAGATATGAGTAAGCATAATACCTTATCATCTCTATGTTCTTAATTCTTGTTTTACGAGTATGCAAATAAGGGTACTAAAAATTAATATGAACTTTGATATTACCGGAAGCATTTGGATTTATTGAAGACATCGCAGAATCCACTTCTATCTGGAAAGGAGGAAAAAAAATAACATGACATGCCATTTTATCAAACTTTTTACAGTGAAAGTTCTTAATTCCCAGATGGTGGGAAGGATGGATTTTATGAAAAAACAACTTTGTTGAACTCAGGAAACAAATAGTGTCAAACAACAGTCATTTTGTTTTTCCGTCGCTGAGATACCAGATGCTAATCTGCCCAGTGGCTACCAAAACTTTATTCCACTGACCAAAACATTTTAAGCATATAAAATCAATTTGGCTAGCCCACATGCAACATAATCTAAAAGGTAACCTTTCTGCTTTAGACAAATACAGCAATTATTACAATACATTTTAAAATTTTAAATGTATTTATTTTATATTATTCATTGTACATCATCATTACAGCATACAAAATGAGTTTTCTCATCCAGAATACACTATCAGCTCAATCAAAGACATTACTATACATGTTATCTTCCACAAACAATGCTCCACTTCTTGTTTCTTATATATTTTACTTCTCTTTTTTCCTTCCTTGATTCCCTACCTCTCACCCTCTGCAATTTACCACCCTCCTCCCACACTGTCTCTGCTAACAATTGCTTTCCATGTTTTTTTCCCCCCACATTTCATTGATTCACAAAAGATCTTAATTAAACTAAATATTTTCAATAGTAAGTACATTTAATATAAAGATATCTGTGAACATATGTCTGCTTTAGGCATAAAACTCAGTGAGTAGAATGAACATACTATAAAGTAGCACCTAGTTGAGGCTATATAGCTTACTGCAATAAGTAGGGTTTTTTTTTTTTGGAGAGATTTTCACTGTAGGGGGCGTGCGCTCGCCAGACAGACAGAGAGAGACATAGAGACAGAAAGCGAGAAATCACCCCCCAGGGGGGATGGTCACGCCGCAATCCCTTCTCCTCCATTCTCCTCTCGGGATCTTGGGCACGCACGCGCACGCGCCCGGCGTGAGTTTTAAGCCACCGGGTCCGGGACACGAACTGCGGTCGACTACGTGGGAGTCCAGCGACATAGCCATTACGCTAACTGCTGGTTCCCTTGGTTCGGTTTTTATGTATTTGTTTATTTTTAATTTCAAGGAAAGCAGTTTTAGCTTTAATAAATCAAAATAAAAAAAATGTTAAGAAAAACTTGCTTAAGACTTAAAGCCAGGAAAATGGTTAGGGTTCTGTTCAAACAGTAGGTAGATATTAAGAAGTCAAGAAACAGATAGGAACAAAGCTAAGACTTAGTAACAAGTACATTGTAATTTTCTTCTGAAACTTTTTTTTCTCTCTCCATTCTCCATCCCCCTTTTACCAAAGAGAGGCATAAACTAACTTATTTGCAAAATAAAATTATGTTTAGTCTTAATTTGGTCTGTTATTTGCACAACGCCCTATAAGAATACTCATTGATTTACTTGGCTTTGCTGGAAGCTTTTATAAGGAACTTCAGGTTAAACTCTAAAAAGTCTTTGGGGCCAGCAGATGGCATGGTGGTTAAAGGTGCTGGATTCCCACATGGCCAACCACGGTTCTGTCTCTGGTCAAATTTTAAAACATAATAAAATGAAATAAAAAAAAAAAAAATTCTTAAAAAAAAAAAAAAAAAAAAAAGAGCCTTCCACAGCTACTGAGCCAAGTCAGGACATTTCTTTCATTTTAAAATTTATTTTCTAATTTTCAGGATTTGTGTGTGTTTGTTTGTTTGCTTTTAGTGTTTTTGCCTTAGGACACATGCCCCTGCCAGAGAAAGACAAAGAGAGAGAGAAAGTGAGAAATCGCCCCCTAGGTGTATGCCCATGCTGGAATCTTTTCTCCTTCATTCTCCTCTCAGGATTTTGGACATGCACTCACAGTACCCAACCGCAGATTGGTACTTAAACTGCAAGTCGGCCATGTCAGATCCAGCCCCCTTAACCACTGCATCACTTACTAGCCCTAATGGTTAATGTTGCAATTTTTTGTTAATTTTTTTACCTGATTATAAAAGTTACACATATTGAAAACATAAAAAAAAAAATTAAAAAAAATTTTAAACACCTATCCAATAAAACCAATGTTAACATTTTGGTCTAGTCTAGCTTCTTCTCTAAGCATTTTTCAAAATGTTGAGAGTACATGTATATAAAGTTTGAACTTGCTTTTACTAAATATTAAAATATAACCATTTCCTATGTTGTTACAAGGGCTTTATAAAAACAATGGAAATTATGAGTCGGCAGGTGGCGTGGAGATTAGAGGTGCTGGATTCCCACATGGCTGACTGTGGTTTGAGCCCCGGACCTGGCAGCTTGCTTTCTCCATTTTCCAATCTCCCTCTCTCTCCCTCTCTCTCTCTGGTCAAATTAAAAATAATAACAAATGGAACTAAATAAATAAATTATTTTTTAAAAATGGGAATTAGAACCGTGGCAGCACCTGACATAATTTCTCCACCCTTGATCTTTGAACTCTCCACAATCTTTGATTTCCCTGCACTTTCCTGGTTCCCCTGGTCCCTCTAAGTGACTCCTATACCATCTTTGTCATGGAGTCCCCTGCCCACCCTTACATGCTGGCTTCCCTGACGGTCTATCCTCAGACTACTGCTCTTCATACTCTACATACTCTTCTTGGGCAAGGCCATCCAGCCCATCCAAACTGTCAACCCAGGCCTCCCAAATCTCTATCCATCAATTGCAGATTTCTGTATTTAAGGGAGGCAATGAAACCTGAGAGCAGATTTTCACCACCATAACCTCAACAGCCAGCACAGTATGGAATAAGTACTGCGAATTCACTGAAATGCCCCTACTCAGCTCAAACTCACTGGGTCCCAATCTGAACTCACTGACTTCCCCTGTAGTTACTCCTGAATGTCTTCTTTATTGTTGCCATCACTATTCCTTCAGTCATGGGGGTCACATCACTCTTACCATCATCTACCCCATCCAGTCAACAATCGTAACTTGTCCAATACTAGACACTTCCTATCAGAGCAGTGCAGCTTCTCTAAATGACATCCACACTCCAATTACAGCTGCTGCTAGAACTAGGCCCTCCTTCTTTGTCCTCATTACTTTCCAATTTTAAATCTCTTCTCTATTTTGGTATTTATCATGGTTTTATAAATCTCTGTACACTAAACTGTGGGCCACTTCAAAGAAGAGACTCATACCTCTAGCAACTAGTGAGTGTTTCTTTCATTAAGTAGGAGCCCTTAATAAATTTCATGGTGCACACAACTGCATGAGTGTATAAATGATTTATTATGTAAGTGCTTTACTGCTCCATGACCTGAAGTCAGTAAATACTTTATTTGCTCAAAAAACAATCTTCAAAAATCAGACTCCAAACCTCAGCCTAGTATAAAAGTAAAAATTGGTTAAACGGCACAGAAGGTATACAGCAATTGTCCCTTATTTAATAAAAGTTCATTGTACAAATGACTAGTAGATATACTAGTGATTTTCTAGTTTAGTACTTCACTGTATTTAATCTGCTTAAAAAATAAAAATCTAAAACATCAACTCAGAATGAAAAGTAAAAATCGGTGAAATTTCACGGAGTATGGCATGTACCATACACTGCACCTGTCATCACATCTCTTGCTTATGTTCTAAAATGAAAACCAAATACATAAACTGGCTCAAGGTGATAAAGGCAAAATAAGACTTCTTTCCAGGGGAGCGCAGGTTAAATGCCATGCTTCAAAGCCTAGTCTCTCGACCTGCTTTAGAATTTGAGCTGAAATGGCAGGTTACCAGGACAGCTGCAGTGTTGGAAAGCTAGCTCCTACGACCTCTTTGACCTTTGTAACTGACCTCTTAGTAACTAAGAATCCCCTGTGCCTGCAACCTATCTGGGTCAACAGAACATATTTGCTATCAAGTTGTGGGGTGCTTGCGCACACTGGAAAAGTGAGCAGCAGGACACCAGAGGGTCCCTGGCTTTGTTGGATCGCAGTCTGGCACTCAGATAGACCCCATGTGCACACAGCAGCTGGGCCACAGCTGACTCCAAACCACGGGCTCTAATGAGGGAACGAGGCAGGGCGTTCCGGGCAGAGCCCAGTGTGCTCCCTTTTCTTGAAGGCAAATGGAAATTCTTGAATATAGACAATATCTTGACCCTGACTAATTCCAGTTCAGCAGCTTAATAAGAGAGCCATCTCTGGAATGGATGAAATAGGCAGGGGAACACCCAAAAATGGGTGAACCTGTTTTGCTCAAGTTCATTAAGCCTCGATTCAACTCTCATAACAGGTGCAAACTTTTTTTTTTTTGAGAGAGGTTCTTGTTATAGGGCACATGTACTCACCAGAGACAGAGAGTTAGAAAGCAAGAAATCACCCCCCCAGGGGGGATGGCCACCCCGCAATCCCTTCTCCTCCATTCTCCTCTCGAGATCTTGGGCACACATGCACACGTGCCCGACATGAGTTTAAGCCACCGGGTCCAGGACTCAAACCATGGTTGACTACATGGGAGTCCAGCAACATAGCCATTACACTAACTGCTGGTCCCAGGTGCAATCTTTTCAGGAAAGCAATAACCAACAAAATTTCAAATGCACATATCCCATTACCTAGTAATTATACTTCTAGAAACTTATTCCACAGACATATGCATATATATATATATATATATATATAGTGTATTTACATATCAAAGGATGCTCATTGCAGCAATATTTGTAGGAACGAAAAATAAGGGAAACAACCTAAATAACTAAAAATCAAAACTTGGTTAAACAGAATATTAAGCAACTTTTTAAAATGTTCTAGCAGTATATGCTTTTAAGTTGACCTACTGTTAGGTGAGAAACGCGATAAAAATGAAATAGAAATAGCATGCCGCCCACTCATGTTTTCAACAGAAGGCTGTGCAGATATCTGTTTGTTGTAGATAAGAAATTTTGGAACAATACACAAGGAACTTCATCATAATAACCTCTGAAGAGAGGGAACCTCTGGTAGGAGGAGTAAGATTAAATTTTCCTGACAGTTTTAGTTTTTTGACTATGCGAACGTATTACTTTTAAACAAACCAAAACTTTTTAAGAGAAAGAGACTGTGCATATCACTTCTTAAGTGAGTTTCTCCTGCTACCAACATCTTCCTCCCAGCCTTCTCTTTAGATGCCTCTCTAGACTCTGGTATTTATTTTAATTAGTAGCAGCTTGGTAGTGACTAATAGTGAGATAGACTTCATACATGCCAGTGAGACAGATTTTTTTTTTTAATGTTTTTTTTCCATAGGGTACATGGGCTTGGTGGAGAGAAAGAGAGAGAGAGAGAGACAGAGAGAGAGAAAGTAAGAAATCAGTCCCCAGGGGGAATGGTCACACCCCAGTCCCTTCTCTTCCATTCTCCTCCTGGGATTTTGGGCACACATGCACACACGCACTTGGTGTGGTTTTCAAGCTGCCAGGTTCGGTACACCGTGGTCAGCCATGGCGGGAGTCCTACATCTTCACTACCGCGCCACCTGCTGGTCCCTAGTGGAACAGATTTCTAATTCACCCTTTCTTGGGATGAATGTTGGGTTCTTAAAAAAGTAAAATTCAGGGAACCAGCAGTTAGCGTAATGGCTATGTCGCTGGACTCCCACGTAGTTGACCGCGGTTCGTGTCCCGGACCCGGTAGCTTAAAACTCACGCCAGGCACGTGTGCGTGCGTGCCCAAGATCCCCAGGGGAGAATGGAGGAGAGGGGATTGCGGCGTGACCATCCCCCCTGGGGGGTGATTTCTCGCTTTCTGTCTCTATGTCTCTCTCTGTCTGTCTGGCGAGCACACACGCCCTACAGTGAAAATCTCTCCAAAAAAAAAAAAAAAAGTAAAATTCAGCATAGGACATCCACCTTAAATTGCTTGTAAAAAAAAAAAAGCGACTTGCTTTATAACATCCGAAGCTAGCTCTCTGCACCTTTCTTAGGCTCCAGTCACTACCGCACTGTCCACCCCACTCCCAAATATATAAAGAAAGCCCTACCTTGGAGGGCTTGTATCCAAACAGCATTGCGACAGCCACTTTAAAGTCCTCTCTGCTTAGATAGCCTTTGTTATCTTCATCACAGGCTTTAAATACCTAAAGAATATTGAATACTTCTAGTTAATAAGATAGAAACTGTTCACTTATTATGGATTGTAGGGCCCACAGATCTGCGCACAGCCGTCATGATGCTCGAGAGTAGCTGGACCTGGGACCAGCAGATAGCTTAATGGTTATGTCCTGTACTCCCATGTAGGCGACTACGGTCCCAGTCCTGGACGTGAGGCTTAAGACTTGCCCGTGTGTGTTCCCAAAATGGGGAGAGGTGAATGGAGAAGGGGTTGTGGCGTGGCTATCCCCCCCTGGGAGTGAATTTTCGCTTCTGCCTGGATCCCACGAGGCAACCCTGGGTCCCAAAATCCCTAGCCCAGTTAGTCTTAAACATGGAACACACACATGAGGGCCCAAGATCCCAGTCTGGAACACTGAAGACAGGGTTTTACTGTCTGCCCAAACCCCGTGGAATGTGCTCCTCTCTCACTGACACGTGCGTGCACTTGCAGTCTATCATGTACAACAAAAACGCAGCAAAAAACGTTTAAAAACTTGGGCCTCAGAAACTTAAAACAGTCCAGTGGTGGGGACTGGAAAGGAAGTTTTACTATCCTAGCTTAAATTCTCAAGAAAACTTAGAGATGGGTTTAATGTATCGCCTCCCCCTCTCCCCAAGTGCTACCCACTGAATCGCTAGGCTGGAAATTAATTCCTTTAGACCAAAATTCTGTCCTGGAATTAGGAAGCCTAGGCGAAGAGGTTGATTTTGAAAGGCGAGAAAAGAAATGCTGATTCGAAGCTATTATTAAAACTGTGGGTGGGAAAAGGTGAGAAGAAACATGGAAGTAGCACGAACACTGGACGGGGAGTCAGGCCTTGCACCTCTAGGGTCTGTCAACAGCCGTGGGCCGTTGCCAGGGCAGCCCAAGTCTTAGCTGCACAACCCGGCTGAGACCCAAGCATGGTGACAAAAGTGTGTCCGGGACCAAGCTAAAGTCTGGGGCTCAGAGTCGCCCTCTGGAGACGTACTTCCACCCACTTCCTGCGTTCCGAGGGGTTGGCTTCCCACGTCCGCCGCCAGACCGCCGCCTGCGAGGAAAACATCGCGGCGGGCAGAGCCTGGGCAGAACCCGACCTGGGAACCTCGGCCGTCGGGTGCCGGAGAGCAGCCAGCCCAGGCAAGCCCCTCGCGGCTCAGGAAGCTGAATGGCGCCGTGCAACTCCATCGCGCCCTCCCATTGGGCGGCCTGAGAGCCACTGACGTTGATCCTGCACTGCTATTGGACAGGAACTTGGTTTACCAATGTGGCCAGCAGGGGCGGGAGGGTCTCCAGGCCCGCCCCCAGGACTTGGCTCCACCCCTGACTCGGCCTTTTAACTCCGTGCGTGCGGCGGTCATCGTGTCCGAGTTCGTTTCTGTCATTTCTCTGCGCACCTTACAGTGCGTTACTTTTGAGTATTTTGAGCTCTAGCGCTGGTAGACTTTGTAAGAGACATAAAGAGTGAGAACGGAGCATAAAAAGAACGAAACGAAACGAGCCAAATCAGGCTGGCACGTTATTGGAGTGGAGCTCTCAGGATAGTTTACTCTTCCCTTTTGTCCTCCCGCAACCCCAGCACCTGGCACTGTGCCTGACACAAAGTGTTGATAGACCATCAATAAAATGACTGAGCCGCACAAAGTGTTGATAGACCATCAATAAAATGAGACATTAGGAAGTTTACACAAACTCATTCCATTCATTCCTCTGGGCGAGTGGGGAGATGCCTGGTTTCAAAGAGACTTCAAGAATAAATAGCAATAACTGTACCCAGCCCAGATAGTATAGCAAAACTTTTTAAAGGCAAAGAATAAGGGAGAAATTCCGTTTTCCAACCAGTTAATCTCAGATCCCTCTCTTGGCTCATCAGTAAGGTCAAAAAGAACACACTATTTCACAAAAGACATAGAAATTGGGGTTCCGAGTCTGGTAGGAACTCGTTTAACTTTATTTTGCGGCGGGATTTAAAGTCTGCGCCGCAGGGGAGCCCACCCGTCCCGCACGGGTCTCCCAGTCCGCAGCTGCCTCTAACCTCCGCTCACTCGCTCCACTTCTGAAAAAACACCGCCAAGTCGTGCCCTGGGAGCCTGAAGCTGTCTACGAGAAATCCAGTAAAGGGGGGAGGTTTTCTAATTAGGTAAGACAGATAGGAACGCCTTTCTGGGTCCCTGATTTAGAAGGCGCCAGGCAAGCAGAGTGGGGAAGACCAGGTCTTCTCCCCGCCTCCGTGGGGAGCTCCGCAGCCGGTCCGGATCCGGCGGACCTTTGGACCCAGCAGCGTCCTGCCGGAAGCGGCAGGGCAGAC
>NW_006160082.1:1483749-1491280 GCF_000334495.1 Tupaia belangeri chinensis | reverse complement strand
AGTGCCTGCATGCTCTCTCACGGACTGTGACTGGCGGGTGCGGGGCGAGGGGCTGGTGCAGCCCGCGGAGCCCCGGGGTGGGGACGCCTCTGCTTCCCGGGCCTCCGGTTCCTGCAGTAATAGCGGCTCTCCGGGGGGCGCCCTGCAGACTCCTGCCTAGCTGCGGACGTGAGGGGCCTCATGCTGGGATGCTCACTCCAGCCGTGCACTTAGCGGTGGTCTCGGGCTGTCGGGAGCCAGAGCTGCCCCGGTGTCACCACTTGACCATTCTGGGCTCAGTGTCTCCACCCCTGGGCACGATCAAGATACGTGGTCTGCACTGGCCCAGAGGCCGAAGCTAGTGTACGCCGGGGAAGGCACTTCGGGTTTTGCCCGACCCAACCCAGCTCGCAGAAAAGTTAGCAGCCGTCGCTACTTCCTTCCTCTGCGTGCCCGGAATCGGCCCGCTTTACCCCGTCTGCACCGCTTATGTATCTCCCCCAGCTCCCGCGAGCGTCTCCACCCTGGGCTCTTCATTCAAACCACTCTCCACACAGGTGTAGCCAAGGTAGAATTTTAAAAGGTCAAGCGGAGCAGGTGTGCCCCCCTCTAAGTGGGGTCCCGTCCGTAGACTAAAATCCACTGTCATTTAACCGCGCTGCTTCTCCCCTCACTCAGCCCCTTCCTTCCGGGACCACTGCTGCTCTTGCAGGTGGTGACCTCCATGCTACCTCCTGGCCTTTGCTGGTGGGAGAAAGCGTCTCACTCCGTCTTTTAGCCCTTTGGCTCCTTCTCGTCCTCCAAGTCTAGCTCAAATGGTACTTTGAAGAATATGTCAGAGTAAGGGCATCTCTGTTTTTCTATCGCATACCTGTAAAATGTAATGAATATAAACCATGTTGACTTTAAAAATGTGTATGTTTGATCTGTCTCTTCTGCCCTGAAACTAACCTTTAGTAGGACAGAAGCTTGTTAACTCCCTCCCAGTGCTTGGTGAATAATAACTACTAAAAACTTTTTTAAAATGATGAAGAGGATGATGGTAGCTGCTCAGTGTTTGTGAAGGAAGCAACTTGGGGAAGCATGAGGAAACTGAGGCTCAGCAGTTAACTAACCTGCCAGGTGCACACTCGCCACCTGGTAAAGACTGGATCTGATTCAGGGGCCCACATTTGCCCACTACTGGCCGCACAGGTCCTCATCCCGGGAATCTGGCTCCCAGGCCCTCCTGACAACCTTTCAACCTTACTCTCTGAAAGGAAGCATTCGGTGTGTGAAAGACCACAGCTGAGATGTACTCTTTCTGTCCATGATAATTTTTGTATGTTTAAAATTTTCATCGTCTTAGGGCAGTATTTGTCAAATTTCAATCATTCATCTTCCTCCTCCTCCCTAGATTTTGTTTTAGTCTTTTAACACATATACTGAAGTTGACTTAATTTTTAGAAATTCATTCACACTGTTTATATATAAACACTGTCTGTTACAAACAGCAGATGGCGTAATGGTTACTTCACTGGACTCCCATGTGGTTGACCGCAGTTCAAGTCTTGTGCCCAGGGACTTGAAACTCATGCCAGGCCAATGTGCGGGCATGCTCAAAATCCTGAGAGGAGAATGGGGGAGAAGGGATTGTGGCATGGTCATCTCCCCGGGGGTGATTTCTCACTTAATGTCTTTCTGTCTCTTTGGCAAGCATGCCCTATAGCAAAAATCTCTCTCTCAAAAAAAAAAAAAAAAAAAAAAAAAAAGTGAACTGCACCCTTCCATTGATGGTAAACTAAAAGTGTTACTGGTGTGAGCAGAAGAGCCTAAAGCCTGCTGTTTGATCAAAAGCCAGATTGAAAGCACCTACAACTTTTTTATTTAAACAGGGAGATTGGACTGGAATGGAAGTTATTTTCTTAATGTGATGTTGACGTCATATCCGAGTTGCCTCTGTCTTGACTGGCTGCCAGGACTGAGAATCAGCCCACTGTATTGTCATTCTCTCTTTCTGCACCAGTTAGGAAAAGTGTGCCTTGGGATTTAGCACTGTACCAAGTGTGCCCTGGGAAGACAGCAGTAAACACCTGAAGGAAAGCTCTTGGGTTCTGTACACGTGGAACTGTATGACTTGATACAAAACCATTCTGGAATCCTGGACCCGGGCTTGAAGAGGGTGGGAAATGAACTGATGGTACCGGTGACCAGATCCTGTATCCCAAATTGGAGTCGGTTCCAGTTTGATCTAGGCATTTAGCAACAGCTTTCCAACAGGTGGAGCGCTCCAATTGACCAAGAGATTGGTAACACACCAGGCTTAATCATGCCACACAGTGTTATTAGTATATTGTGAACATGATTTGCCTTTAACTGGTAAATATGTCTTAGGCATATTTTTATGTCAGCAGGCCCCAGACATAAATTATGTGTAAAATAGGAGCAAAAAAACAAAAGACTTTTTCCCTCTGGAAATGTCTTTCAAAGCATTTTCTCTCTCTCTCTCTCTCTTTTTTTTAAATCATCTTCCCCTACTCTGTTGAGGGTCTCCCACCCCCAGATGTTTATTGAAAATGTAGACAATGATAAAACTGAAATTTAGGAAATTTCCTAGTTTAGAGTCGCTTGAGATCTTGCCTACAGTCTCTGGGTTTCGGGATTTCTTTCGTTTTATATGTAATACAAATTATAGTATTATTCACCTGGAGATGTGATGATGCTGGCTTGTTAAGAGTCTACAGATGGTTGCGACCTGCTAGCAGGTGGCGGGTTAAGGCACTGGACACTCCCACATGGCCGACCAAGGTTCGAGTCCTGAATCTGGTGGCTTGCTTTCTCGCTTCCTTTCTCTCTCACTCTCAACGTCTGTCTCTCTCTGGTCAAATGAATAAATAAAATAATTATTAAAAAAAAAAGTCTACAGATGGCTTCCGAGACTGGAAACTAAATTATTCTTACCAGAAATCTCTCAGACCCACTATTTGCTTTAGAATGGAGAAGGAATCTAGAGAGAACAGCCTGAGGACTCTTAATTGAAGGTTCTATTACTAAGCGCCTTTTTCTTTTTTTGAGAGGTTTTTGCTATAGGACCTATGTGCTTGCTGGAGAGCCAGAGAGACCCAGAGACAGGAAGGGAGAAATCACTATCCAGGGGGATGGCCATGCCACAATCCCTTTTCCTTGTTCTCCTCTTGGGATCTTGGGCATGCACACATATGTGCCTGGCATGAGTGTTAAGCCACCAGGTACAAGTCTCAAACCGTGGTCAACTACATGGGAGTCCAGCAACGTAACCATTACGCCATCTGCTGATCCCCAATAAGCGCCTTTATTTAGAGCTATTTTATTATAGAATTCAAAGGAAGCTAGAGCTAAGATTCAAAATAGTTTTTTCTAAGGTGGTTTTTTGTTTGTTTGTTTGTTTTGGAGAGGTTTTTTGCTATAGGGCGTGTGTGCTGGCCAGAAAGAGACAGAGAGAGAGAAAGCGAGAAATCACCCTCCGGGGGGGATGGCCATGCCGCAATCCCTTCTCCATTCTCTCGGGATCTTGGGCATGCACGCACATGCGCCCGGGTGAGCTTAAGCCACCAGGTCCGGGACTCAAACCGCGGTCGACTACATGGGAGTTCAGCAACATAGCCGTGATGCTAACTGCTAGTCCCTCTGAGGTGTTTCTTTTAAAGTCACAAAATTAGCCACTAAAATATTTCCTTCAAAGCTGACTATATCAGCTTAAATACCTCTAATCCATCAATTTCTAAGCTCTAGATCATTAGGGGTCTTACATTTTTGAATTGTTTTGTGTTTAGATTTTTGCCATAGGGCACATGTATTGATAGGAGAGACAGAACGTGAGAAATCACCCTGCAGGTCAGGGGGGCGGGAATGGATGGCTGTGCTACAGTCCCTTCTCCATTCTCCTCTTGGGATTTTGGACACACACACCTTGCATGTTTTTTAAACATGTGGGTCCAGATTCTAATTGGAAGCTGGCCATGTGGGACCCAATGCCTTAACCACCACACCATCTGCTGTCCTCTGGGGATTGATGTTTTTAAAGAAGAGGAAGAAAACCCAAAAAGATAAAAACAAACTTAAAACAAACAAACAAACAAACAAACAAAAAAACTCTCCAACTGCTTAAACAGGTGTTAAGCATTGATGGTAAATTAATCTGAGTCTCTTTCATGGACAAAACCTGGCACTCAGACCCTATTAACCGACAGGACACTTTCAATAAAAGTTATTATCTGGTTTCTTAACCTTTAGCAGATTAGAAACAATTTAAGAAAAACATATTCTGGGTACTGTTAGGTTGTCGGGAAGGTCACACTGCGTTTTTGCATAGAAAAGCACAGCCCGTAGAAGCTGGCCAGGGTAGAAATGAACAGAAAACTAGGAAGCAGATATGAGAGCTTGCAGAGCTAGACAGGATCTGGGGCATTCTACTGGAGCAAGTGGCCCCAGCTGTAGAGCGACATTCCCCCAAGTCTTTGGCTGTAAAATGGTTCCTGAGCCTTGAAGAACGAGCCAGATTATCTCAAAGTGCTCTACAAGAAAGCTCCTTGAAATGTGTGTGTAATTTATGAAAGAAACTTGTCTGACTTGCAATTAATCATACAGGTGAGAAATTGTAAAAAAAAAAAAAAAAAAGGTGATAGTGTCGTCTGTTTTCAGTTTTCCTGTAGGGCATGTACTCTCACCAGGGGATGAAAGAGGTGGGAAGTAAGAATCACCTCCCAGGGAGCTGGCCACATGGCAGCCTTGGCTCTTCCATTCTCCTTTCAGGATTTTGGGCATGCATACACACCAGGCATGGCTTTCAAGCCACTAGGTCGGGGGACTTGAACTGTGAAGTTGGCCATGTGGGATCTAATACCTCAACCTCCATGCCACCTGCTGGCCCCAGTGATAAATACTGTTAAGGGAGTTTTTTTTAGCTTGAGACATATGCATGTGTGTTCCTTTGCAAATCTTTTTGTTTTTCAGAGAGATTTTTGCTATAGGGTACATGTGCTCACTGGAAAGAGAGAGACTGAGACAGAAGAGAAATCACCTCCCAGAGGGGTTGGCCACATTGCAATCCCTTCTTCTCCAATTGCCTCTCAGGATTTTAGGCATGCATGCACACGCACCGAGCATGTGCTGTGAGCTGCTGAGTCCAGGACTTGAACTGCAGTTGTTCCTGTGAGAGTCCAGCAATGTAACCATACACTGTCTGCTGGTCCCTCCTTTGCAAATCTTGATGCAGAATCAAGCCTTCCCCCCGCCCCTCCATGGAAGTTGGTTTACCCCATTCATAATGTATCTTCTTTATAACAGCAAAAATTTAAAGGTACTCTATCAATCTGACACTTGAATTTTATAGTTTTCCACTCCATCTTGTACTAATATGTTAAAAATATCACATTACAGAGGGACCAGCAAATGGTGTAATAGTTATTTCTGGACTCCACATAGTCAACCATGGTTCAAGTCCCAGACCTGGTGGCTTAAACTCATGCCGGGTGTGTGTGTGTGTGTGTGTGTATGTGTGTGCCCAAAATCCTGAGAGGATAATGGAGAATGGATTGCGGTGTGGCCATCAACCTAGGGGGTGATTTCTTGCTCTCTGTTTCTCTTTTTCTCTGGCAAGCACATGTACCTTATAGCAAAAATCTCTTAAAAAAAGACTATCACATCAAGGAACTGTCCTTTAGCTGACAATCTGCTTGCTTAGATAGCCCTTTACCATTGAATTGATGACACTTTGTAGGTAAAAGCAAAGGTCCCTGTTTCATGAATTTTCTTCAGAGAGCAAAGAAGTGGAAATTAGACTTACTCTGGTCTATAAAACTGTTTTGCTTCTGTACAGATTGTCTCTCTGCCCGTCTTAGTAGTTTGATTTATGACAGTTATTGTTAGTCGGGTCCTCCTCTAGGTACTTACAGGTAATGTACACACAGAATGGTTACTTGGCATTGTCTTGAGGACTTTGTTAAGCATTGTGAAAATGGCTAATCTGGAAAATAAGAAAGACATAATCACTGAAGTTCTGTGGCACCTGTGCTTGGGTTAAGGTTTGTACATTTTTAAAATTATTTTTATTTATTTATTTTTTTTTTGGAGAGGTTTTTGCTATAGGGCATGTGCGCTTGCCAGACAGACAGAAAGCGAGTAATCTCCCCCCAGGGTGGGGGAGGGCCACTCTACAATCCCTTCTCCTCTTGGGTCTTGGGCACGCATGCACACGCGCCTGGCATGAGTTTAAGCCACTGGGTCCGGGACTCAACCCACGGTCTACTACATGGAAGTCCAGTGACATAGCCATTATGCCAACTACTGGTCCCAGGTTTGTAAATTTCATTTTGAACTGAAACATTCAAGCAAAGTCAGAAATACTCTTGAAATTCCTTACACTGGCCCTAACGCCGATCACCTTTTGGGACTTCAGGGTCAAGGATGAATATTTTTGTTCTGTTTTGGACCCCTTTCCTAGAATGTCTAAGAATAAAGTTCAGATTGAACAGCGCAGGGAGGAGAGAACGTGACCAGGATTTCTGCTGTTCATGTGTCAGGTTCCGGTAGCAGATTCTGGTTGTGTGCAATAAACACCTACAAAGCAACTGAGGTTAGTTACGTGGCTCGGCCTTGCTAAGTGTCGAAAGTGCTTTGTGTGTTGTAGAGGCTCATCAGATTGCAATAAAGATAGTTTGCAGTGACCAAGTGACTGGGAAATAATGATCTGTTTTTCATTTCCAGAAATCTAATGTCTCAGGAAGGTGATTATGGGAGGTGGACCATATCGAGTAGTGATGAAAGTGAGGATGAAAAGCCTAAAGCGGACAAGCCATCTACCTCTTCTCTCCCTCACGCTGGGCACGGAGCGGCAGCTGAGCCCGGGTACACCTGCTCTGAGGCTCGGAAAGCCGCACACAGGAGGAAGATGTCCCCGGTGAGGTGCAGCAACACAGATTCAGTTTCACCTCTCAAAAGACAGAAAAGTGGCTCCCAGGATGACCTAGGCTGGTGCGTGTCCAGCAGCGATGATGAGTTGCCACCAGAAACGCAGCATAAACAGGCTGAGGAAGCGACGGTCAAAGAGGAGAAAGACATCCCTCCTCCCAAAGATGGTGCTGCCCAAAGAGCTGGAAACCATGGGCCACCCGCCAGCCACAGACTCAAAGAGGAGGAAGAAAGTGAATATGAGACGTCAGGGGAAGGCCAGGATGTTTGGGACATGCTGAGTAAAGGGAACCCCTTCCAGTTTTACCTCACCAGAGTCAAGGGAATTAAGCCAAAGTACAACTCTGGAGCCCTCCACATCAAGGGTAAGAGGCTGTTGGGTGTCAAGGAGCTGTTGAATGACACTTGTGGGTATACCGTAGCTAAAACAAGAAGAGCAGCATCTTAAAAACTATTTTTAAAAGGAATTATTTATTTATTTATTTGTTTGTTTGTTTGTTTTTTTAAATCTGACCAGAGAGAGACACAGAGGGAAAGTAAGAAAGCAAGGTCTGACACTCAAACCAAGGTTTGGCCACATGGGAGTCCATTTTCATAACTGGCCACCTGCCGGCCAGTCTTTGAA
>NW_006160082.1:1472069-1483679 GCF_000334495.1 Tupaia belangeri chinensis | reverse complement strand
CGAGTCCCAGACCTGGCAGCTTGAAACACACCAGGTGTGAGTGTGCATATCCAAAACCCGGAGAGGAGACTAGAGGAGAGGGGATTGCAATGCAACCACCCCCTTGTCAGGTGATTTCTCACTGTCCCTCAGTTTGTCTGGCTCCTTAGAAAAAAAAAAAAAAAAAGAAAAAAGAAGAAAAACCTATATATAAATAAATAAATGTATTTTTGACCAGCAAGTGCATTAGTTTGACAGCTAACTACTTAGGTAAGGCAATCATAGTGTTTCCCAACACCTTGTAACAGCTCCTCGTAACACTTAGCACAGTGTTTAGAACTGTTTAACTTTTAAAGATTCAACTTGATCAATAATGCCGTAACAACAAAGGAGCAAATGCTTCATACAGTGGTTCTCCACGGTCCTGGGCCAGCAGCATCAGCACCTCCTGGAACTTGTACGGGAATTCCCAGCTGCCAGGTGGTGCGTGATAACATGGTGCTCAAGTGTGCTGAATTCATGTGGAAGATCAGGAGTTCGGTTCCCTGTTGACCTTGGCTGGCTGAGGAGGTGGTGGGGCGGAGCACAGCATGCAGCGCTCCCGGGGATGCTTGTCTCTCTGTCTGTCTTGTGAAAGGCATAAACAAACTTTTAAAATGCAGATTCCTCAGTCTCCACCCCTGACCAATTGAATAAACCTCATTTTTTAAAATTGTCTTCACGAGATAAAGTGACAGAGACAGGTGGGCATCTCTAACAGGATTCCACCCCCCTCCCCATGAATGAAATTTCTCCACAATGGGAATTTGATTGATTACTTTATTCCCTTACAAAAAGATCAACAGTAATCAAATGAGGTAATTGTTCACCTCAAGATTTTGTCATCTTAAAGATGGGGCTTAGGGGAACCAGCAGTTAGCGTAATGGCTATGTCGCTGGACTCCCACGTAGTCAACTGCGGTTCGCGTCCCGGACCCGGTGGCTTACAACTCACGCCAGGCGCGTGTGCGTGCGTGCCCAAGATCCCGAGAGGAGAATGGAGGAGAAGGGATTGCGGCGTGACCATCTCCCCTGGTGGAGGTGATTTCTCGCTTTCTGTCTCTATGTCTCTCTCTGTCTGGCGAGCGCACGCGCCCTGTAGCGAAAATCTCTCCAAAAAAAAAGATGGAGCTTAGAACTGGATCACTTGATCCTTTCTCTTCTTATCTCCTCCCAGTTCAAAATGCTCACATCTCTTATTAGCCAGCGTTCTCTTAGATCTGCAGTTGGGCTCAGCACATTCAAGCCTAGCACAATCTCCTTTGTAGTCTTTGCCTTTTTCTGGAACATAGGCTTGGTCTGTCCACCACAGCCACTCCACTCCCTGTCAGAACGCCGCTTTCCCTGAGCACACGGAGAGCCCTTGCCCTTTGCGTGCTGTGTCACTTTATGAGGTTGGTGCTTACCACACTTTGTATAGAAAGTCCAGCGGGTTTTAGGGACAGTCCCCATGTTTGTGGGCCTGCTGTCTGCACAGAAACAGCGCTAACAGGATGGCCATGCCGTGATCCCAGCCCCAGCCTCAGCCTATGTCACGAGCACATGCATGGCACATGCCAGGCGCACACAGGGGCCTACCTGCAAACCTGGGCCTTTCCGCGTGACGGTGGTATCAGAGCCTTGCCTTACTGCCATGCTGCTGTGGCCGCCCCGCGCTCTGACTTAACAAGCTCTTCAGATAATTCTAGTGCCCCGTCAAAGTGGACAACCACTGTTGGAAAGCCTGGTTTTGCTTTCTGGAGAGAAGCAAAAATGAGTACCCTAGTGCAAATAGATGTTTCCGTTATGAATCACAAGCTGGTCTTTGTTCGGCTCTTCATTCCCTGGGGAGCACCTGCAGGGGGAACAGCAGGAGCTCTGACATCAAAGACAAGATTTGCAGCCTTACTGCTCTTACTGCACAGTTAACACTGGCCTGACGCTCTCCACATTTCAGCTTTACTCGCGGTTAAACTGGGGATTCAGACAAATGGGAGCAAATATGTGAATACACACAGTAAGCATTATTACCATATTTGAGATTAATTTGTTTTCTGGCTCTTACCAAGAATAGATTGTTTGCTGTCATCACTTTTTTAAAATAGAGATTGCTATAGGGCGCATGTACTCAACAGAGACAGAAAGCAAGAAATCACCACCCCCTGCAGGGGGAATGTTCACATTGCAGTCCCTTCTCCATCCTCCTGAGATTTGGGGCTCACACACTCACTTGCGCCCAGCTTGAGTTGCAAGCCAGGTCCAGGACTCAAACCATAGTCAGCCATATGGCAGTGCAGTGCTTTAACCGCTACGCCACCTGCTGGCCCCCAGCTGCCATCACTTTTCATATTCCATATACATAATTGTGTGTATTCTGTGTATAGATGTGTAAAATTAGTGTATTTAATTTCATGCTGTAGAGACTGGTTCTATAGGTTGTTTGCAGTTGTCCGTGTTTTTTTTTTTTTCGTCTGAGAGAGATGACACAGGACATGGAGAACCATGCAGAGTTCTGTATATAATAAAATGACAGAGTGGCTGTTAGCACCAGGATACGGAGGTGACATTGTAAGAGGAGCTTTTTCATCTCTCGTTGTCTTTAACCCTCACAGCAGCCGTGTGAGCTGATGCTGCCCTGTCCTCCTTGGAGAGGTGAGGGATCTGCAGTTCATAAGGTTGTCTGAGGTCACAGGGCAGGCAAATGGCAGAGCTGGAATTTGAATCCAGGCATCCCGGCTTCTGAATTTGCGCTGCTTGGTAACATCATTCTTAACACATGCCATGATTATAGATCATTTAGATTTCCTGGAGGAAAGAGGCTTCAGTTGGCCCCTGAGAAATGGATACAGTTTTAAAAGGTAGAAAGAGAGATTGTTGAGGGCAAAATGGAAGAATGTATTGCAATGTATCTCTTAATTGTACAGCTTTGTCAATAAGGGAGGACTTTTTTTTTTTTTTTGAAGAGTTTTTGCCGTAGGTCATGTGCCCTCACTGGAAACAGAGATGGGGAAAATGAGAAATCACCACCTGGGAGGTGATGGCCATGCTGCAATCCCACCTTCTCTCGGGATTTTGGGCACACAACACACACGTGCCCAGAATGATTTTAAAGCCGCCAGGTCTGGGACTCAAACCACGGTTGGCCATGTGGGAGTCTGGCACATTAACCACTTTGCCATCTGCTGGCCCGAAGAGAGAAACTTCTTTAAGAGTAGTTTTATTGTTCTTTTAATATCTTTGTACTTAAACGTCCGGCTCAGTGTCTCCAACACAGGACACACTGGTGCATGCCTGTGGTAAATGAATGAGCCCACACTTGACCCTCAGGCGGGTTGATAGGTGAGAGCAGACATGCAGGAGCCAGACAGCCTGTGTTCAAACCCTTCCTAGCTGGGGGGCCCTGGGCACTGTCCTGAGGGGACTTTCTTCATGTATAAAACAGGAATAACAGACCCTCCCTCAGAGGATGACTGACATGATGTGATGAGAACAGTGATTGGCACTTAACAGGTCCTGTATGGTGGCAGCTGTTAAAACCGATGCTCGTGTTCTTGTAGTTTCTGAGACGTGCACTCCAGCCCATCTGAAGTCACGCTCAAGTGGGTGCAAGTGGGGCCTCTGACAGATGCTGGAGAAGACCCCGCACCTGAGGGCAGCATGGTAGTCTGCTCCTTCCACTCACAGGAGGCACATGCTCTCAGGCCCAGGGGACAGTGGTCTTGTTAGAGCTGGGTTGGGAGGGCTCCTGGAGAAGGACTTAAATGAGTACTTGAAAGAGGTAAAAATGAACGTTTATCATTATTATTTATTTTGCTACAGGGCACACATGCTCACCAGAGAGGAAGTAAGAAAACCAGCTGCCAGGTCTGGGACTCGAACCATGGGCAGCCATGTGGGAGTCCAGTGCCTTAACGACCATGCCACCTGCTGGCCCTGTTTTAACTTTTGAAATGTTAAAGTCTAGCTTTGTAGTAACTTCCGTGTTCTGTTTTCTGACCCGAATCTTGATTGTGTTGAATAAATTAACTGCAGTCGCTATATCTGGGTGATTTTATCTGAGTGCAGGTTTTTATGCGTGTGTTTTATCTTCTCAGATATTTTATCTCCTCTATTTGGAACGCTTGTTTCTTCAGCTCAGGTGAGTTTATGATTAAGTTGTGTTTTTCTTCAGGCAAGGGAACAGAAACAATTCCGTTAGGAAATAGGAAATATGAGAGGTGGGGCCCTGTGCCTCAGTCCGTCCGTGGTCCCCAGGATGGCACATACCTGGTGTCTGGCACCAGGCGCCCAGTGGTGGGATTTGTAGCCATTGACATAGAACATGGATGCCACTGTCGGTAGAGCCTCTGATTGTTGGACAAGCCATGGGGACTGACCGAGAAGTCCCTTTGGGACATTGCTGCCTAAAAGACTTACTCTGTGGGACACATAATCTCATGGGACTCTGGTGCAGCCCTCCTGAGGCACTATGGGGAGAGTAGTGATGGCCATGTCAAGTTTCATTTAGAAAAATAGAAAATTCTATACTAGGGATCATCGGAAAAGTCATGACATGTTTTAGTCATGACCTATTTTTCTTTGCAATAATATGTCATGACTTTTCTGATGATCCAATAAAAAAGAACAAGAATTTAAGGTACTTTCGTATGTTCGTAAGTTCCCGCCGGACACGCTGGCATCTCTGTGTTGGCAGACTATGCTAATGCGCAGCCTGTCAAGTAAACAGACGAAAGAGCCACCTCCCTGAGGAAAGCTGTCTGTGGCTTTCATGTTTGGCTTGTCCCAGAGTCCTGGTCTGCACATGGAAGGTGGGGTGTGTTTGTGGTGTTCTTCAGCTATATTGAGTTCCTGTGGCCCGGATTACCCAGACGAGGGGGTAGGGGCCCATGAAGAATACCACCACAGAGTGTATGTTCAAGATCTAATTGTTCCAAGCCTGGTGAGTGTCCAGTCCCAGCTGCCTGTGTACAAAGCTTGCTAATAAGAGGGCCTGAAAGGAAATGTTCTTTTCTAAAAATCCTGGGATCTTCATCTCGGGTGTCTGTCTTTTTATAATCACCTTGGGGAAAAGGGATCAATTTATAAGCCCTTTTATGTAAATTAATCTCAGGCTGTTAGACACGACGTGTAACACTCTACTGACAAGTACAAATGCTGCCAAAGTGTGCAGAGATCATTTTCTAGAAGCTATTTGTACGTGCATTTGGCTCCATTTGTTCAGATTCCTTTAATGTTTTCCTTTCAAGATAAGTTTTAGGTTTATTTGTGAGTATTACAGCATAACTGTTCCAGGTTTATAAATATGTATAGCATATCATTATTTTCAGGTTTCTTTCAGTTTAACAAATGAACTGAGGGCCAGCAGGCGAGGTTGGTGATTAGGGCTCTGGATTCCCACATGGCCAAGTGCCGTGGGAGTCCCGGGCCTGGTGGCTTGAAAATCTCACCAGACACGTGTATGTGCTGCCCGACATCCTGAGAGAGGAGAATAGAGAAGGATTACTGCGTGTCCGTCACCCCGGAGGGTGATTTCTCACTTTCCCACTCTCTCTGGCAAGCATACACACATCATGACAGGAACCTAAAAAAATATATGGAGAAAAATTACTGAACTATTGTCCTTGTGGACTGCTTAGTTACTTTTGTTTTCTCCCATCTAGTTTAACTACTGCTTTGACGTGGACTGGCTCGTAAAACAGTATCCACCCGAATTCAGGTGAGTTCCCCAGGATGACATAAACGGTAATGAGGCTTTGAAACACAAGATTTGTATTTCTCAGGCAAGGGCAGACCATCTTTTTATTTTGGGGGAAAGAGAGATTTTTATTATAGGGTGCATGCGCCCACCAGTGAGAGAAACAGAAAGCGAGAAAAACAGGAAGCAGGAAATCACCCCCCCAAGAGGATGGCCATGCCACAATCCTTTCTCTTCTGTTCTCTTGGGACTTTGGGCGCACACACACACACACACACACACACACAATGTGAGTTTCAAACTGCTGGGTCCAGGACTCGAACCGTGGTTGACCACGTGGGAGTCTAGTGCCTTAACCACTATGTCACCTGCTGGTGACCATCTTTTTAAATACTTTTTTTTTAAAAAAAACCATTGACATTATACAGTCATTCAATTTTTTTAAAAAAAAGCATTTTCTGATCTACTTATTGACATGTATTCTTTTTACAGATTTTTAGCATTTTCCTCTGTGCTCTGTCCAGAAAAAGATAAGGACAAATTTCAACTCATGTAACAGAAATTTATGTGCAAATTAATATGGGGGAAAAGCTCATCTCCACGTGTTTTCTAGGCCCGTAAGCATGCCAACCTGTGGACAGGATGCCCCACTTTACTTAGTCCACCCGTGCTGCTGTGCTGTGTCGTAGTGTTTTGAGGATCTGTTTGTGTTTCTCAAATGACTTTCCCTGTAGTTTAGGAACTGTGGAGGGTCATAGCGGAGGTGATGGGTCTTCAGTTCTGTCTTCTGCCTCGTGTTAGGAAATACAGACTAAATTAAAAACAGCACCACGCACTGTGACATGCCAGTCACCCCGTTTCTAACATTGTATGTGGCAAAGCCCTGTAATAGCAAGAAGGATAGACAAATACATGTGCAAGAAAAATGATTGTCAGGGTCCTCCAAATCCTTGGTGCATTTAGGACCAGATTATGAAAACCTTTGTCATTAACAGTAGAGAAAATGCTGTTGAAGTTTCCCAAGTGGCTTTGGCACGTAAGGGCTTATATTTGATGCATAACTTGGGGATTAGTGTTAGCTGCATTTAACAAAAACCCCAAAGTAACTGGCTTAAACAAGGCAGAAATTAATATGTGCAGCCAAAGAGTTCGGATGATAGACATTTTTGGTCTGCCTTGGGGCCCCAAGGTTCTTTTGTCTTTCTGTTGCACCATCCTGGTGTATGACAGCAGAGGTACCTCGTGGTCCAGGAGGGCAGCTGGTGCTCCAGCTCACTCATCTGTGTTCCAGATAACGGGACAGAGGAAAAGTGGAGGAGGATACAAAGGCCTGCATCTCAGCTGTGCTCCTCTACAGCAGCCTTTCTGGAAGTCCCACACAGCACCTGATTGTGTTTCATTGAGCAGAGTCCAGTCTCACATGGTGGTAACAGTTCTAAAAAGAGGCTGGAAACACACACTTTCAGCTGGCACATCTTATCCTGAATAAAATCAGGGTTTTGTTAGAGAAGAAGGAAAGAAGAATGCATACCAGACAACGAGCTGTCGCTGCCACCGGCTCCTCCTGGCAGTAACTAGCGTGGGTGTTGCCCTGGTACTCTCAGTTCTTGCCCTCTCTGCTCCTCAGAGGACTTGAAATCAGTTGTCACCCCTTGAGAATGTTGGCGAGTGTAGACCACTGTTCCTTCAGTGTCTGTTACGGATTGAATCGACACGTCTCGATACAGACGTGTTGGAGTCCTAAGCCCCAGTGCCTCAGAATGCGATCTTACCCGGCACTGGGGTCTTTACAAAAGTTATCAAGTTAATGGAGGTCGTAAGGCTGGGTGACAATGTGGAATGACTACTGTCCTCGTGGGAAGGGATATGTGGGCACAGAGACACGGAAGGCTATGGAGACATGCAGAGAATGCCACGTGACAAGGAACACCTGAGGCGACCAAAAGCTGAGAGAGGCCTGAAACTGATTCTTGCTCACAGTCCTCGGAACCACCCCCGCTGACACCTTGTTCGGGACTTCGGCCTCAGAACTGTGAGGCAGTGCCTTTCTGATGGTTAAGCCCCCTGGTTGTGGTGCTTTGTTACGGCGGTCCTGGCAGATGAATACGGTATCCACTGGACTCTTAGTCATTGAAGTCAAGGGACAGAGGAGTCCTCCCTCTGCCTCTATCCCCTGTTGCCACTTCTTGGGGGAAAACAACCAGAATTTGTATACAGGGCCTCCTCACTTAGCGACCAAGTTCTGTTCCTGTGACGAGGTCATTAAGCGAAGTGGTCCATAAGTGAGGGGCCTAAAGGCAGATGTCTTGTGGTTTGTCATGGTGTGACAGAATGTGTGTCTTGCAATAGACACCCTCTGGTGGCACACAGAGTAGTGTTAATTCCATCCCTGCAGAATGGGTACATTAGGTCAGTGCCAGAGAGTGACGAGACACCCCACTATAATACAGACTTGGCACAATCGCTTTTAGTTATTCTGAATAGGACTATGGCTGCACGATGAAGTCCACATTTGTAAATCAAACATGTATGAGTGCAGGTGAATGCTAACCGACCGCAGGACCAAGACAAAGACTGAAACATGGGATTCCCAAGACCCAGACCCAGAAAGGGGAGTCCTGACTCCACAGAAACGACTTTAAGTCTGGTGGTCTTTAAACACGTAGGTCATTTAGTGAGGAGTGGCTGTATAAAAACATTGAGATCATAGAGGTCCGTACTTCACGAGGCCTAGCGGCTGCCTTCTTCTAATAATTCATACAGCCGATAACTGGGAGGGGGTTAATGAGGACTTCAACTGTCAAGATTGTTTAATCTCTTGCTTTTCTGAGAGAGATTTTTGGGCACGTGTGCTCACTCCAGAGACAGAGAGACAGAAAGCAAGAAATCACCGTGCAGGGAGCATGGCCACACTGTAGTCCCTTCTCCGTTCTCCTCTTGGGATTTTGGGCACTCAGGCCTGGCATGAGTTTTAAGCCTCTAGATGTGGAACTCGAACTGTGGTCAGCCATGTGGGAGTCTGGCTCCTCAACCACCACACCACGTGCTGGCCCAATCTCTTACTTTTTAAAGACAGGTGCATCAATATTTCTTACATTATTTTCTTTTAAAATTTGCCAGAGGCCATGGGCATTCACTGGAGAAAGACCGTGGGAAAAGGAGAAAGCACCCTCCATGGGGAATGGACAAGCTATAATCATTTTTACCTTATTCTTCCCTCTTGGGATTTTCGGCACACACGTGCACGCACACACGCACTCCGAGTTTTTCAAGCCTCTGGGTCCAGGACTCAGATGACACAGTTGGCCACATGGGACCCAGATGCCTCAGCCACCATGCTCCAGACTGGCCACTTAGGTTACTTCCTTGTACAATTTTTTCCAAATAGGAAATAAAACTTAGAAATGCATGTTCCATAGTTTTATTTTACCTGTCAAGTTAGAATAAAGCTTTTGAACACAGGGTAGTTGGACATTCATACTAGGAGTGCATTTTCTGTCAGATTTCCTTCTAGTTTGGTGTTGTCCCTTTGCGTGCGGTAGAGAATTATTCTGCCTTCGTCAGAAAAGATCAATGATGCTTTAAAAGCTTTTGAAATCTATTCCTGAGGAGTGCTTTTGTATGGTCGTTGTAATTCTAAATTACAGGTTCAGTCACCCTTATCCGTAATGCTTAGAACCAGATTTTGGATTTTGGAATGTTTGCATATGCATAATCTCTCTTGAGGATAGGACCCAAGTATTAACACAGAATTCATTTATGATAATTGCGTAATATTTTTATATGACAGTGTTTTGATTGTGAGGTGTCACACAAGGCAGGTGTGGAATTTTTCAATTGAGGCAACATATCGGCGTTCAATAACGTTTTGGATTTTGGAGCATCTCAGATTTTGGATTTTTGGATTAAGGATTCTCTCAGCCCATGTAGCATTTTCAACATACCTTGATAACTTCCATTTACAAGCCTAAGTCGTGTCGTGGGCCTGTTCACTGCTGTAACCTGAGTCTAGGGCAGAGCATAGCACACAGTAGGAATTTGGTGACCACAAGTACAGTGTGGAAGTAATTCATTATTCGGTCTAAAAGAAGGGAAAGAAAATAGCATGACACTATACAATAGTAATTGTATATTGTTACTTTATTCGCACTGGAATCTATTAACACAGGGCTGCCCATGTGTCCCTTTTGGACCAAAGGAAATTACTCAAGGACTCGAGTCACAACCCCTCTCGGTCCCCATAGAACTGTAGACCCATGTGACCCCACATAAACGTGACGGAGGGAACGTGAGCCGATCTTGTTAGCACTGTGTCAGTCAGCGTGCTAGGCAGAGCAGGTGTCAGGCGGGAAGTCAGCTAGCATTCCTGAACCAGGCAAGAGTCCGGCTTCGCACACGGTGGGTTTTAACTACATCTGACGTCTTTTCAGGAAGAAACCAATCCTGCTTGTGCACGGTGATAAGCGAGAAGCTAAGGCTCACTTACACGCCCGGGCGAAGCCTTACGAGAACATTGCCCTCTGCCAGGTGAGCGCGCGCTTGGTCTGAGAGCTGCAAGGCACTTGAGTCTGAACTTGACTCATTCTCCCACCTCGTGCAGAAGCCCTCTTGCTGGCATCCCCAGCAGACATTTGTCTAGTCTCGGTGTAAATACTTCGTGAGAGAGCCAGTCCATTTGTACATACCCCTCCTAGATGGAAAGAGTTCTTTATGTGCATCTGAACTCTATCTCCCACACACTGGTCCTAATTCCCCCCCTCCGGAGCCACCTAAGATAAATCTCCCCCTTATACACGTCAGTGACTCATACAAGGGGACTTCGGAAAGTTGATAGAAGAATAGAATTCAAGGACAAGCGTATTTTGGTGCTGCTTTGACCCTTGTGGTTGCCTCTAGTTTGTCAGTGTGCTTCCCGAAACCTGGATTTCAGCCCTGAGCAGGACCTCGGGAGGCAGTTTGGTGACTGGGTTTCTGTGAGTGTCCTGTGAGCACAGCTTAAAATTGTTAGTTTTTGTTTGGCTGGTTTTCTGTTTAAAGAGAACATGAACATTCATAGAGAAGAGAGGGAGGGAGAAAGTAAGAAAGCATTTCCACCCATGGAGGACGGCTGTGCCACAGTATCCTCTGCTCCATTTTTCTTTGGGAATATGGGGCATGCATGCACACGTGTTCTGTGTGTTTTTCTAGCCACAGGGTCTAGCACTTGAACTGTGAAGTTGGTATGTGGGACCCAGCCACCTTAACCACTGTGCCACCGACTGGCCTAATTTTTATTTTTTAATTTATTTTTAAACACGTGTTTATCTATTTGTTTGTTGTGATTTTCAAGCTGCCAGGTCTGGGACTTGATCCATGGTTGGCCATTTGGGAATCCAGCCCCTTAACCATCACAATACCTGCTGGCCTCAGCTGACTGGCCACTTATTTATTTATTTAAATTTTTTAGAGAGATTTTTGCTATAGCGTGCATGTGCTTGCCAGAAATAGAGAGACAGAGAGCAAGAAGTCACCCCACCTGGGGGGGGAAGGCCACGCCACAATCCCTTCTCCTCCTCTTCCATTCTCCTCTCTGGATCTTGGGTACACACGCACACACACGCACCAGGTGTGAGTTTTCACCCGCTGGATCTGGGTCTCAAACCACTGTCAACTACATGGGAATCCACAATATAACCATTATGCCAATCTGCTGGTGCCAGGGTTGTTGTTTTTGGTTTTTTGTTTTGTTTTGTTTTTGTTTGTTTGCTTTTTTGAGAGGTTTTTGCTATAGGGCGCATGCGCTTGCCAGAGAGACAGAGAAACAGAAAGCGAGAAATCACCCCCCAGGGGGGATGGCCATGCCGCAATCCCTTCTCCTCCATTCTCCTCTCAGGATCTTGGGCACACACGCACACACACCCTGTGTGAGTTTAAGCCGC
>NW_006160082.1:1454982-1470827 GCF_000334495.1 Tupaia belangeri chinensis | reverse complement strand
TCCGTTCTCCTCTTGGGATTTTGGGCACTCAGGCCTGGCATGAGTTTTAAGCCTCTAGATGTGGAACTCGAACTGTGGTCAGCCATGTGGGAGTCTGGCTCCTCAACCACCACACCACGTGCTGGCCCAATCTCTTACTTTTTAAAGACAGGTGCATCAATATTTCTTACATTATTTTCTTTTAAAATTTGCCAGAGGCCATGGGCATTCACTGGAGAAAGACCGTGGGAAAAGGAGAAAGCACCCTCCATGGGGAATGGACAAGCTATAATCATTTTTACCTTATTCTTCCCTCTTGGGATTTTCGGCACACACGTGCACGCACACACGCACTCCGAGTTTTTCAAGCCTCTGGGTCCAGGACTCAGATGACACAGTTGGCCACATGGGACCCAGATGCCTCAGCCACCATGCTCCAGACTGGCCACTTAGGTTACTTCCTTGTACAATTTTTTCCAAATAGGAAATAAAACTTAGAAATGCATGTTCCATAGTTTTATTTTACCTGTCAAGTTAGAATAAAGCTTTTGAACACAGGGTAGTTGGACATTCATACTAGGAGTGCATTTTCTGTCAGATTTCCTTCTAGTTTGGTGGTGTCCCTTTGCGTGCGGTAGAGAATTATTCTGCCTTCGTCAGAAAAGATCAATGATGCTTTAAAAGCTTTTGAAATCTATTCCTGAGGAGTGCTTTTGTATGGTCGTTGTAAGGATAAGGTTCAATCACCCTTATCCGTAATGCTTAGAACCAGATTTTGGATTTTGGAATGTTTGCATATGCATAATCTCTCTTGAGGATAGGACCCAAGTATTAACACAGAATTCATTTATGATAATTGCGTAATATTTTTATATGACAGTGTTTTGATTGTGAGGTGTCACACAAGGCAGGTGTGGAATTTTTCAATTGAGGCAACATATCGGCGTTCAATAACGTTTTGGATTTTTATATTTTTATATGACAGTGTTTTGATTGTGGGTGTCACACAAGGCAGGTGTGGAATTTTTCAATTGAGGCAACATATCGGCGTTCAATAACGTTTTGGATTTTGGAGCATCTCAGATTTTGGATTTTTGGATTAAGGATTCTCTCAGCCCATGTAGCATTTTCAACATACCTTGATAACTTCCATTTACAAGCCTAAGTCGTGTCGTGGGCCTGTTCACTGCTGTAACCTGAGTCTAGGGCAGAGCATAGCACACAGTAGGAATTTGGTGACCACAAGTACAGTGTGGAAGTAATTCATTATTCGGTCTAAAAGAAGGGAAAGAAAATAGCATGACACTATACAATAGTAATTGTATATTGTTACTTTATTCGCACTGGAATCTATTAACACAGGGCTGCCCATGTGTCCCTTTTGGACCAAAGGAAATTACTCAAGGACTCGAGTCACAACCCCTCTCGGTCCCCATAGAACTGTAGACCCATGTGACCCCACATAAACGTGACGGAGGGAACGTGAGCCGATCTTGTTAGCACTGTGTCAGTCAGCGTGCTAGGCAGAGCAGGTGTCAGGCGGGAAGTCAGCTAGCATTCCTGAACCAGGCAAGAGTCCGGCTTCGCACACGGTGGGTTTTAACTACATCTGACGTCTTTTCAGGAAGAAACCAATCCTGCTTGTGCACGGTGATAAGCGAGAAGCTAAGGCTCACTTACACGCCCGGGCGAAGCCTTACGAGAACATTTCCCTCTGCCAGGTAAGCGCGTGCTTGGTCCGAGAGCTGCAAGGCACTTGAGTCTGAACTTGACTCATTCTCCCACCTCGTGCAGAAGCCCTCTTGCTGGCATCCCCAGCAGACATTTGTCTAGTCTCGGTGTAAATACTTTGTGAGAGAGCCAGTCCATTTGTACGTACCCCTCCTGGATGGAAAGAGTTCTTTATGTGCATCTGAACTCTATCTCCCACACACTGGTCCTAATTCCCCCCCTCCGGAGCCACCTAAGATAAATCTCCCCCTTATACACGTCAGTGACTCATACAAGGGGACTTCGGAAAGTTGATAGAAGAATAGAATTCAAGGACAAGCGTATTTTGGTGCTGCTTTGACCCTTGTGGTTGCCTCTAGTTTGTCAGTGTGCTTCCCGAAACCTGGATTTCAGCCCTGAGCAGGACCTCGGGAGGCAGTTTGGTGACTGGGTTTCTGTGAGTGTCCTGTGAGCACAGCTTAAAATTGTTAGTTTTTGTTTGGCTGGTTTTCTGTTTAAAGAGAACATGAACATTCATAGAGAAGAGAGGGAGGGAGAAAGTAAGAAAGCATTTCCACCCATGGAGGACGGCTGTGCCACAGTATCCTCTGCTCCATTTTTCTTTGGGAATATGGGGCATGCATGCACACGTGTTCTGTGTGTTTTTCTAGCCACAGGGTCTAGCACTTGAACTGTGAAGTTGGTATGTGGGACCCAGCCACCTTAACCACTGTGCCACCGACTGGCCTAATTTTTATTTTTTAATTTATTTTTAAACACGTGTTTATCTATTTGTTTGTTGTGATTTTCAAGCTGCCAGGTCTGGGACTTGATCCATGGTTGGCCATTTGGGAATCCAGCCCCTTAACCATCACAATACCTGCTGGCCTCAGCTGACTGGCCACTTATTTATTTATTTAAATTTTTTAGAGAGATTTTTGCTATAGCGTGCATGTGCTTGCCAGAAATAGAGAGACAGAGAGCGAGAAATCACCCCCCAGGGGGGATGGCCATGCCGCAATCCCTTCTCCTCCTCTTCCATTCTCCTCTCTGGATCTTGGGTACACACGCACACACACGCACCAGGTGTGAGTTTTCACCCGCTGGATCTGGGTCTCAAACCACTGTCAACTACATGGGAATCCACAATATAACCATTATGCCAATCTGCTGGTGCCAGGGTTGTTGTTTTTGGTTTTTTGTTTTGTTTTGTTTTTGTTTGTTTGCTTTTTTGAGAGGTTTTTGCTATAGGGCGCATGCGCTTGCCAGAGAGACAGAGAAACAGAAAGCGAGAAATCACCCCCCAGGGGGGATGGCCATGCCGCAATCCCTTCTCCTCCATTCTCCTCTCAGGATCTTGGGCACACACGCACACACACCCTGTGTGAGTTTAAGCCGCCAGGTCCAGGACTCGAACTGCAGTTGACTTCATGGGAGTCCAGCAACATAGCCATTACGCTAACTGCTGGTCCTCCCAGTTTGTTTTTTTATGACAACCGATCTAACTTGTACTAGGTGTCGTTGAGACTTTATCGTCATCAGTTATTTTCACTTTGCATCCCAGGTCTCTACTAGAGATACTATAAAGCCCTGTTAGGAAAGGATGTGAGTCATACGCTGCATGTGATCCACGCCCAATAAGGGAGGCGTTGAGTGGTCTCATGACAGGTATGTCCACTGGGTTTGCTGGAACCAGAGCAGTGCAGAAGAAAAGGCCAAAAAAAGAAGGGGGGTGGTAATTGTTCGGTTTTCTTTTATATGCCCGTAATTTTGCCCTAACACTTGACAGGGTACCGTGCGTCCAGGGAACCTCAGATTCTCGTTAGGACACATTGCCGTGTAGTCTGTATCAAAAGGATCTTTTACTCCATGTGGCATTTTTAGAAAGAAAACATGCCAAGAGGAAAGAAAAGCAAGGACTTCAGGAGAGTTTCTTCTGTTTCTGATTTTCTTCCTGTGGAGAGAGCTGATTGAGAAGCAGCTGATGGAACATTCATCTTTCCTTATTTTAGCCGGGCGATTAATCCATTCATGAGAAACACGATGAAAGATACATTTATAGCTCTTTTTTCTCCTTGACATAAGCTTAGTGAAATTGACTCAACATTTCCGCTCTTGAGACATCGCGTATTCTTGTGTGGTGAAACAAGAGCGATTACGTGGTACTAGAATTCTCTTCTCCGTCTTTATTCTCGTGCCTTTTCCCCAGTTCTACCCAAGACGTGAGAATTCCAACTCACATTTTATCCTTCGTCTTTTCCAGCTGTAAATGGAGATTAGAACAGCGAGAGCTCAGGCTGTTCAGGTGTAAGCATACTTCACAGCGTCATCCTTGGGACTGAACCCACACTTACACGGTCGTTTCAAACACGCCTCCTCCACCCAGCATGCTCCGGCTTCTCTTACATACACAGCTATGCCTTTGCGGGGCAGATGCCTAAAATCCCGTTGTTTGCTTTTGTTTCCAGCAACAGAAAAGGTGAAACTGCAGTAGGATAGCTCCCACCAGGCTAAGGGTGGGGAGAAAATAAAATGACACTGGAATCCTAAGAAACAGTGATTAAATATACGGAAGTAGAAAGCGGTTTTCAAATACAGGTTGCACATCTCCCATCTGAAAATCTGAAATCTGAAATGCTCCAGAATTCCTCACCTTTTGAGAACCAATCTGATGCCACAAGTGGAAAATTCCACACGTGGCCTCATGTGGTGGGTCACATTCAAAATGTGTCAATACAAAAATGTCACGTAAAATCACCTTCAGACTGTATGTAAGGTAGATATGAAACAAATTTCGTGTTTAGACTTGGGTCCTATCCCCAACATACTACATTATATATCTTCAGATATTTCACATTCAAAAAAAAAATAATAAAATCTGAAATTCGGAACACATCTGGTCCCAAGCATTTCAGATGAGGGATGCTCAACCGGTCCTGCCTATGTTGAAAAACAGCCTGGACTGTCCTGTGTCACTTGCATGCTCCAGGCTGGCCACTAGAGGGCAGAACGAGCCACTTCCAAACCTCATGCAAACAGTTTGCCAGGAAGCTCCCAACCCTAGTCTCACACAGGATTATGTCCCTATCCTGATATATATAAGATGCCATTATACCTTCTCTGTAAGATGAATTCTTCACTTTTTTATGGCAACACTCTCACTTAAGCTGAGGCACACTAGTCAAAGCATCAGTGGCTGCCGGTTCTTCTCTCACTTTCTGATTATGAGGCCTGAGGCTTAGGGTAGTTAAGGGCCACATAGCCTGGGTTCTTCTGTCACCCTGTACCTGCATGTATTAATCCGCTTGGGCTGCTGGGACAAACTATCAGGATTGCTTTTTTTTTCCCCCCTTGTACTGGACAATCTGTTTATTTTTCCATGTTCTGGCAGGTTGGAAGTCTAAAATCAAAGTGCTGGTCATTTCACTTCGGAGGTGGGGGGTGGTGGGGGGGGCCTTCTTCCATGCTTGTAGATGGTGCCTTCTCATGGTGTCCTCACGTGGCAGAGGGTGGGAGGAGACACTTGGAAGCTCGCTGGTGTCTCTTCTTGTAAGGACACTAGTCCTGTTGTGTCTGGCCCCACCCTTAGGACCTTACTTAGCATTAATTACCTCCATAAAATCCTTCTCAAAGTACAGCCACCTTGGTTGGTTGGAGCGTCAACATTGGGATTTTAGGGGACACAAATGTTCAGCCCATAGCACTGTCATTTGGGGCTTGGTATGTTAAGTCTGGTTGTTAAGCCCAAGTTCTTGATCTTTAAAATGGATTGCTGATGTTGCTTATCATAGGGTTTCACCACAGGATTTGCTGCATTAGCCAAAAAAAGTACCAAATAAATATTATCTGTTATCGTTCTTGCTTTTTATGTTTGGACTTGCCCCAAAGCATTAACTTATAGCACAGCTAAATGAAAAACTGCGTCTCTTGATCATTACTCTTTCTCAGCTAAATATTCATTTATAAAATGGTGATCTTTCTCATTTTGTAATTTATTTTTTCTTTGGGTTTTTGTCATAGTACACATGTGCTCACCAGAGAGAGAGAGACAGCAAGAGGGAAAGTGAGAAATCACTTTTCTTCTTGGGAGTTTGGGCATGCGGGCAAACACACACACATACACACGACCAGCGTGTGTGTTTGCCACCGGGTTTGGGACTTGAACCATGGTCCACCATGTAGGGGTTCAGCACCTTAACTGTCACACCACCTCCTGGCCCCTTTCATTTTGTAATTTTAAAGACATGAAATACAGCTACCTCCTTTCTTGTGATCAGAGCACGTAAATGCATGCTAGCCTCTAAGCATCCCCAAACTCCATGTGTAAGGGTAGAGTTGAATGGGCTGCCTGTTGGCGAGCCTGCCCCAAGCAGGGGCTGTGTGGTACCCCACTGTGTATTCTAATTGTCTATTCCTGCCCCGGCAAATGGTCCTACCCTTGTGCCGTGGTGGGGAAGAAGGGTTGTGTAGTGATGGCTACTGTTTGCAGAGTGCTTCCTGTGAATATGCAGGCCCTCTTCCTAAGCGTCTCGCACATATTTTCTCATTTACTCCTAAGGATCCTCTAAATCTCATGACATTACCCTATTTTAATTTTTTTTCTTTTATTTTTTAGGGAGAGATTTTTGCTATAGGGCATGTGTGCTTGACAGAGAGACAGAGAGAAAGAGAGGAATCACCCCCTGGGGGATGACCATGCTGCAGTCCCTTCTCCTCCAGTCTCCTCTCGAGATTTTGGGGACACATGCACACGCCCCCTGCATGAGTTTTAAGGCACCGGGTCCACAACTCGAAACACAGTCGACTGTGGGAATCCAGCAAGGTGACCATTACTCCATTTGCCGGTCCCAGTACCCTATTCTAAAGAGAACAAAAAGGCTGTAGAGACATAAGTATTTTCCAGAGTCACACTTAGTTGTAAAGACAGGGTTTGAGGGCCAGCAGGAGGCACAAAGGTTAAGGTGGCTGGATCCCACATAGCCATCTCTGCAGTTCAAGTTCCGGATGCCGAGGCTTGAAAATCACTCCAGGTGCATGTGTGCACATTGCCCCAAATCCCGAGGATAGTAGAGGAGAGGAGAAGGGATTATGGCATGGCCATCCCCCCACCCCCGGGGATCTGTCTCTCCCTTTCCTTCTCTCTCCTTATCTCCAGCAAGTACAAGTGCCCTGTAACAAAAAAAGAAAGAGAAAAAAAGACAGGGTTTGAGTTCGTGCAGCACTCCTAGTTGTTAAGCTGTCTTCAGTGGTCATTCATTTTAATTCTCCTGTAAATTACATCTTGTGGTGCATCTGCCTAACTAAGGTCTTGTTATATTGGATATTAGATAAAGTGATTTATCCACATACCCTCCACTTGTTTGTAAAGGTTCATCTTATAACATGAAAATGGATTTAATATATTATCTTTTTTTTCAGCACTTGCTATGTTTTCATTATAAGAAACTTTTAAAATTTTATGTCATAAGTCTTTGTTACTAACCACATTCATCATGTCCATTAAATAGGCTCTGAGAACATTGTGTGTATTAATTTCTACACAAGCCAAATATCTAATTTTAAAACTTCGCCATAGAGTCTCATTTGCTTTGTTATTTGATAACTAAATAAGACTTCATACTCCTAATTACTGTAATTAAAAATGCAATTTGTATTGAGTCATGCTAGGTATCAAAAAAAATTTTTTTTAAATAAACCCTATTTGATACTGTTGAAGAAGGTGTTATTCAATAATTATCCGATAGAGGGCAATAAAGTCTCTTTAAAAATGAGGTTTTTTTTTTTTTTTTCTAATTTCCAATAGATTGTGATATCATTGAAAAAAACATTTAATGACTTTTTTTCATCCTAGGCAAAGTTGGATATCGCATTTGGAACACATCACACGTAAGCAAATTTTATGAAATGGGGGTATGATTTTATTTATTTAAGAGAGATTTTTTGCTATAGAGTCAGGGTACATGTGCTCACCGGAGAAACAAACAGGGAAAAAGCAAGAAATCATTCCTCAGAGGGATGGCCACACCGCAATCCCTTCTCTGTTCTTCTCTGGGGATCTTGGGCATACATGCACACATGCCCAGTGTGAGTTTTAAGCCACCGGGTCCAGGACTTGAGCATTGAGAGCCCAGCGACGTATCCATTTCACCATCTGTTGGTCCCTGGTTTTAGTATAATAGATTAAAAGATACTGTTCAATAAGTGCCCTGAAAGGGACTAAAGTGTGATGGGTGATGGTTTTGCTGAGAGAGGGGAAAACACTCAATAGGGATTTAAAGGGAGATTTTTTTTAACAGCTTTGAGACAAAATACTGCGATTCTGGTTGTCAGCGTGAGAGAATGAATCTCTTAGCTCTGACCTGTATTCTGTTTAGGACTTCTGATATACTTGGCTTGGGAGGAGTAAATTATGGCCAATGTTCCTTGCGGTTAGGGAGGCAGCAGGTGTGCAGTAATGTGCTGGGGATTCCACTCCTCTACAATACTGATTTTCAGCAGAATCCCAGCTACGTTGACTAGGATATTGTTAGATCTTTCCACACCATGAGAGGACGACTGTTTACCAAAAATGACCAGCTGGAGTGTCTGGTGCCTATCCTTGCTAAACACAGCTCTTTTAGAATGTTTTTTAAGACATGAAAGCGGGAAGAAATGTTTTTCATGTTTCTTCCTCCTGAACATATTATTATTTTTAAAATTTTATTATTTTATTTA
Organism: Tupaia belangeri chinensis; assembly: GCF_000334495.1. Lineage (NCBI taxonomy): Eukaryota > Metazoa > Chordata > Mammalia > Scandentia > Tupaiidae > Tupaia > Tupaia belangeri. The sequence goes on along the minus strand of NW_006160082.1, from coordinate 1,462,424 downwards.
TTTACTTATTTTAATTTGACCTGAGAGGGACGCAGTGAGAGAGAGAGAGAGAAAGGGAAAGTGAGAAAGCAAGCTAGCTGCCAGGTCCAAGACTTGAACTATAGTCGGCTACATGGGAATCCAGTGCCCTTAACCGCCATGCCACCTGCTGGCCCCAACATATTGATTATTAATTCCTACTTTACTTATTAGTTTACAGAGCCCTTTTATATAGTTCTATAAAAGAGGAAAAAAATAAGATGCGATGGTCCCTATTTCAAACGTTGTATAAATCACATTTTTCTGTTACGGATTTGTCAAAGGAGTGTGACAAAACCTCATCTTTCTGGTGCCAGCAGGTAGCGTGGTGGTCAAGTTGCTGGACTCCCACATGGCCGACTGTGGTTCAAGTCCCAGACCTGGTGGCTTGATTTCTCTCCTTTCTTTCTTTCTCTCACTAGCTCACTCTCTCTCTCGTTCCCTTTTCCACTGCCTCTCTTTCAGTAGCAAGAGTGTGTACCCTATAAGAAATTTTATAAGTGATATTAATGATAATAAAAAATTCAATAATTTTTAAAAAATTATTATTTAAATTTATTTATTTAATTTGACCAGAGAGGGACAGTGAAAGAGAGAGAAAAAAAGTGAAAAAGCAAGCCACCAGGTCCAGGACTCGAACTGCAATCGGCCATGTGGGAGTCCAGCACTCTTAATCACCATGCCACCTGCCGGCCCCCAAAATTAAATAATTCTTTAAAAAAAAAAAAAAGGCAACTCATTTTTCTCTGAGACCATGACTGAAATGGGTAAGTTGTTGCATGAGGCTTCTTCTCAGGCATCGGCTAAGGGGAAGTGTCTGTCTGGAGCTGTGCTGTTGCTTCTGTTTTCACGTTACAGTGACCTGAACGAAGGCTTTATGTTCTTTCTCCTTATATCCTTAAAATCCATGTTTTGCCAGTCTTTTGAAAAGAAGCCAGAGTGGGGGAACTTAGCCATTTCAGAAAAGGATACTTTGCAGCCACACGTGTCTGAGTGTAGACACTGAGTGAATGCTGCCACGGCTCGAGTTCGAGGATGGCCAAGGGTGAGCCCAGGTACCTAACTTGGGTGTAATTTATGTCACTGAGCGTCCAGGGTGCTCGTTTCAGCATAGGGTACAACGTGCCATCAAACAGGGGACTCAGCAGTGACAGGGAGCCCCAGATGGGACATCCTGACCCTGCCCAGAGCCAGAACCAGCACAGACGTTGTACTGACCCTGCAGTGTGTCCAGCAAGCCCTGCACTGGCCGTGATGTACTAGTCTCCGTGCTGGCCCCTGTCCTGGGCTAGCTCTAAGCAGTCTGTGCATGGTCGCTCTCCACTCTGTGCCAGCAGCCAGTGGGGGAGAGCTTACGTTGTCCCTTATCACTCTGTGACTTCTGGGCAGGACTGTACAGGAACTTACGCTGTGGTGCAGAACTGGGCCTGGGAGTGTGTGTGTGGAGGGGGGAGGCGGGAGTTCTTCAGAAACATTTGGTCTTCTCTTTTAATTTTATGGGTCATGGGACCAGCATTTGGCATAATGGCTATGTCCCTGAACTCCCATGTAGTCGACTGCGGTTCAAGTCCTGGACCTGGTGGCTTAAACTCACACCGGGCACATGTGCATGTCCAAAATCTCAAGAGGAGAATGGAGAAGAAGGGATTGTGGCATGGCCATCCCCCCTGGGGGGTGATTTCTCACTATCTATCTCTCCATCTCTCTCTGTCTCTTTGGTGAGTGCACACGCCCTGTAGCAAAAAACCTCTCCAAAAAAAAAAATTTATGGGTCAGAAAACAGACTCAGAGTAGGTCAATGACCTTCCTGGGACCGTGTGAAGTCAGGAAGAGAACCCATGTATCAGGTTGTTGGGAAAGTCGTGATGTGCTTTTCTGTGCAAAAATGTGTCTTGATTTTCCCAACAACCTAATATTTTAACTTCATTTTTGGATTTGTGCTTGTGTGCTCACTGATAAAACAAGCATCACTGTTTCCTTTGATTCATTCGCTCTCCCCTCCTCACACACCCTGCAGATTAAACCTAGCAGTTCTTAATTCAGAGTACAAAATGCCTGGGGAAGTCATTCTACTTGGTCCTTTCCCAACTGCGTAACACCCAGCATTCGCGTTGTGTGGAAATGCCAGTAACTCAGAATGAGCTCCTATCTTGACATTACTTTTGGCCGCTTATTTTTAAATGTTTTAAGAATTACTCATTAAATACCTATTACGTTCTTAAAACACAGCTCTAGAGGACGCAGGGTTGTTAAGCTAGTAGTTTTTTGTCTTTTGTTGAGAGAAGCAAGAAAAGTATGAGGTAGGAAAATAGGGAGACCTTCCAGCTCATGGTAGTGGGGTCTGTCTTAATCCGCCCCCCGCCCCAACAATGGGGGCACTGTTACACTATAATACCTTCTCCATCTTGCCTGGATCTGGGGCATGAATTCACATAGACCAACTTATTTTTCAAACCACTGGGCTAGGATTCCAATTGTGGTTAACCATGTGAAATCTGGTCCCATAACCACTAAGCTAGGCGGCTGGCCCAAGACTTGATGAATTTAAGAGAATAGAGATTTTACTCGCAGTTCTGGTGGCTGGGACACCCAAAGGCATCACAAAATGACAGGAGGCAGAATCGTAGAGCAGAACGTGACCTGAGTCCACGTGGCCTTTCTGCTGGTCTCGTTTCTTCCACTCGTAAACCCATTACAGCCCAGTCATGGAGGCCCACCCTAATGGCATCACGCCCAAAGGCCCCCACCTTGGGACACTGCTCTCCTAGCCACGGATTCAGCCGTGGTAAAACGGGAACAACTCCCAAATTGCTGCAAGGGTGGAGTCCAGCACTGAAGTTGTTTCATGGATGTTGTCTGTCGGCCCTTCTCAGGAATAGCTTCCAATGGGGGACATGTGTCTTTTGCTGGCCCCACCCCTCTCAGCCTAGCAGACCGTGTGACGGCAGCATCCTTCAAAGGAGACCTCCTCCTTTCACATTTCAGTCCATTCTTAACTGTGCCTGTTAATGTGCTGTTTTGTTGATGGAAGGATGAATGTGGCTCCCCTTAAATTAGTTCACAGTTCTCATTGATGGGATTCATGGACGTTAGTGCCTGGTCTTCCCCTTGACTAATGGACATGTTTGTAAATCCTAGATCACGAATCCATAACTGGCATTTTCTTAATGACAGTACTTGGCAACCATGTGTGAAACTGACCCAGACTTCAGGGTGCTTATTTCCTCAGTGAAAGGAGAGGACCCCTCAGCGGTCATTTCTTCAGCCCTGGTTCCCAACGTGGGTTAATTTCTTATGTTGGCAAGAGCCAAATTTCTTGCCCTCTTTCTCTCCTTGTATTTTCCTTATGCTGATCTCTTCCTGCCCAAATATTGGATTATCAGAAAAGTTATGATGCATTTTTGTGTAGAAACACATAGAAAAATGCGCCATGACTTTTCCAATGTCCTCGTTTATTCAGGGAGAACCAGTGGCTCATTCTTTTCCCATGGGTGAACTAAATTCCATCAGAAAATATTAGGCGGGCCCCCAGGGAAGTGATAGAGTGAGTCCAGACAGAGTTGGTGAGAGAACACTTGGATTCCTGAAATAATTAGAAAGCGTGAGAGATTACCAGGTAAGGCGGGGCACTGACAGAGGAGGAGGAACGCACAGGAGAGCACTGTCCACTGTCCATTTCACAAACCGTGTTGTGCATTTCCTTCGCAACAGTCTAAGATGGCATCGGCTCTTCAAGTGACATGTGGAAAACCAGACGCCGAGTGGCTAACCTGGCTCAAACCACTTGTCGGCATCAAAGACTGGCGCTCGGGTCTTCAGACTTCCCCGGAGACTCTTACTCATATCCCATTTCCTCTCGCTCATGGAATTATTGGGTCTCCAGGAAAGTCATGATGCATTTTTGCATAGAAAAACATAGGAAAATACATGACTTTCTTGACAACCTAATAAAAGAAGTATGTCTAGGGAGCCAGCAGGTAGCATGGTGGTTAAGGGTGCTGGACTTTCACATGGCCAACCACGGTTCGAGTCCTGGACCTAGCGTCTTGCTTTCTCACTTTCCCTCTCTTTCTCTCGCTTGCTCTGTCCTTCTCTGGTCAAATTAAAATAAATGAATGAATGAGTGAATGAATAAATAAAGTGAAATGCAATTACAATTAAAAAGTATATCTGATCTCTAGAGGCCTGGGGAAGAGAGGACCCAGCAAGGTCTAATCTAGGGGGGTGATTTCTTGTTTTCTGTCTCTCTCTGTTTATGCAGTAGCACACGTGCCCTATCACAAAAATTTCTCTTTAAAAAAAAAAGTTAATGGAGAATAAAAGGAAAGATTTCACTTAAGCTGAGACATGTGCTAGTGGCATCTATGAAATACATAAAATCAGTCTAATGGGAATAAAGCATCTTTCACATTGCAATCACAGTAAGGAGTGTTTTACGTTTCAGTCTACCGGACACATATATAACCTGTGTACTAAAATAAAACGAGTCTCACGAGGGAGCAGCAGATGGTGGAATGGCTATGTCGCTGGACCCCCACCTAGTCAACCGCAGTTCGAGTTCTGCACCCGGCGATTTAAACTCATGCCAGGCATTCATGCTCGTGTGCCCAAGATCCCGAGAAGAGAATGGAGAAGGGATTGTGGCATGGCCATCCCCCCTCGGGGGTGATTTCTGGCTTTCTATCTCTCTGGCGAGCGTGCATCCCCTATAGCAAAAAACTCTCTTAAAAAAAATAATAAAACAAGTCTTGGGACCAGTGGGTAGTATAATGTAATGGCTATGTCACTGGACTCCCATGTAGTCACCCGCGGTTTGCATCCCAGACCCAGTGGCTTAAAACTCACGCCAGGTGCGTGTGCGTGCATGCCCAAGATCCCGAGAGGAGAATGAAGGAGAAGGGATTGCAGCATGGCCACCCCCCGGGGGGTGATTTCTCGCTTTCTGTCTCTCTGTCTGTCTGTCTGGCGAACTCACGCACCCTATAGCAAAAACCTTCTTCAAATAAACGCGGTTTGCATCCCAGACCCAGTGGCTTAAAACTCACGCCAGGTGCGTGTGCGTGCATGCCCAAGATCCCGAGAGGAGAATGAAGGAGAAGGGATTGCAGCATGGCCACCCCCCGGGGGGTGATTTCTCGCTTTCTGTCTCTCTGTCTGTCTGTCTGGCGAACTCACGCACCCTATAGCAAACACCTTCTTCAAATAATAATAATAATAATAATAATACAAGTCTCATGGACCATTTCTTAAATATATCCATCCTCTGACTTACTCCATTTCAGTTGTTTAAAACATGCTAGCATGGGCCAGCAGGTGGCATGGAGGTTAAAGCCTTGGCAAAAGCTGACTTGCCAGCTAACTCTAGTTTGAGTCCTAAATCTGGGAGATTGAAAATCATGTGGGCGCATGTGCATGTGTGCCCAAAATCCCGAGGGGAGACTGGAGGAGAAGGGATTGTGATGTGTCCATCTCCCCAGGGAGAGGTTTGTCACTTTCTCTCTCTCTGTCTCTCTTTGGTGAGCACATGCAACCTACAGCAAAAACTAAAAAAATGAAATAATGAAAGAAATTGTAGCTGTTACGCAGCTAGAGTTTGTGACCATACTTTGAAAAACACCAGACAAGAAACTTGCCACTGTTCCTAATAGCAACCAGTGATGCCGAATGGATGATGAGAGGCCATATTGGAAGGTCTGATGCACCAAGACTGGCCAGGTGGATGGAAAGGGGCAAGAGTTTATTTACCAGCACATACTCTGAGCATTTGGGGAATGGGCGGTTGTGTTCTGCTTGTCACTTAAGCCGTCTTGCATGATGGTAATATTTAGAAGGAAGGAAAATATAAATGTTAAATGTTTGGGAAATATAAGAGAGTAAAGAATTTTTTTTTTTTTGAGAGGTTTTTTTCGCTATAGGGTGTGTGTGCTCACCAGACAGACAGAGACAGACAGAGAGACAGACAGAGAGAAATCACCCCCCAGGGGAGTTGGTCACGCCGCAATCCCTTCTCCTCCATTCTCCTCTCAGGATCTTGGGCACGCACGCACACGTGCCCAGTGTGAGTTCTAAGCCACCAGGTCCGGGACGTGAACCGCGGTCGACTACGTGGGAGTCCAGCGACATAGCCATTACGCTAACTGCTGGTTCCCGAGAGTAAAGAATTCTTTAGCAGACCAGCCAGTGGCACTGAAATTAAGGTGGCTGTATCCCACGTGGCCCACTAGGATTCAAGGCTTGGACCCTGTGACTTGAAAAACACACTGGGCACGTGTGTGTATGTGCCCACAATCCTGAGAGAAGACTGGAGAAGAGATCGAAGCATGACCATTTCTCCAACGGGGATTTGGGGGGGGGGGGGTGATCCCTCTCTGTCTCCTGCGAGTGCAAACGCCCTATAGCAAAAAAAAAAAAAAAAACTAAAAAAAAAATTTTAAATTCCTTTTGCTATTGTATTGATTATATTTGTAGTAGAAAGGTATCACACATTTCAAAAGTACTGCTGAATTATTTATTTTTATCCCTTTTCTGTTTTCAAAGGAAAATGATGCTGTTGCTCTATGAAGAAGGCCTCCGGGTTGTCATACACACCTCCAATCTCATTCATGAGGACTGGTACCAGAAAACTCAGGGGTTCGTAGGGGTCTGTTCGCTTCTTGGCAGCAGCTGTGAGTGCAGAGGAAGGTCAAAAGCCAGATCACTCATGTTATGCCTTTTTACATTTTTTTAATTGTAAAAATAACACAAACATGGCACAGAAGAGAGATGCATATAGAAAAAGTTGCGGTTTTCTTTTATTCCCTGCCCCTCCATTCCCCTCTCTTGAGGTAACCGTCATTAACAGTTTGGTGTATAATCACCACAGCTATTAACATCTCTGTTATACACGTAAGCCTACATAAATATTCACACACAGTTGTCCTTTTCTAGTTTTTAATAGAAACTGAGGGAATTCCAGTTCAAATCTCGGACTCAGTGACTTGAAAAACACACCAGACGTGTGTGTCCAAAATCCTGAAAGGAGGGAGAGATGGAGGAGAAGGGATGTGGTGGGATGGAGGGTGGTGGAAGGAGGGTAGAAGGGACTTTCTTACCCCTGACAAGCACGTATGCTCTCTGGCGAATTTAAAAAGAAAAAAAAAAAAAAAGTAGATTTGCATATACATTTTTCATAATATAGGTAACTTTTGACTCATTTCCCATTTGGCTGAAGAGTGCATCAGTGCAGGGACCCAGCAGTTAGAGTAATGGCTATGTCACTGGACTCCCACGTAGTCGACCGCGGTTCGCGTCCCGGACCCGGTGGCTTAAAACTCACACCGGGTGCATGTGCGTGCGTGCGTGCCCAAGATCCCGAGAGGAGAATGGAGAAGGGATTGCGGTATGACCATCTCCCCTGGGGGGTGATTTCTCGCTTTCGGTCTCTA
>NW_006160082.1:1451748-1454725 GCF_000334495.1 Tupaia belangeri chinensis | reverse complement strand
CCCTTGTACCCACGGATCGTCCACGGAACCCCCAGATCTGGAGAATCAACAACACATTTTAAAGCTGACCTCATCAGTTACTTGACGGCTTACAATGCTCCGTCTCTCAAGGAGTGGATAGACACCATCCACGAGCACGACCTCTCTGAAACAAAGTATGTGATGCCTTACCGACTCCGGGCGCTTGGGATGGTTGCATGCCTTGAAGGTGACATGAGGTCAGGAATGTGGGGGCCTTGGAAGGAGGTGGGGTGAGACTCGGCTGTGCTTCCTGGTGCATTGAGAGGATGAGAGCAGATTTTGTGGGTAACTGCATCCATGGTTCTCAGGCATTGAATTGGTGGCCCTGAATCTTCCTGCTTACCTGAAGCCTCCACTGGGGGACTTTTCAAATTCACGCGTTCTTTGCCTGGTACCTTACACCTTATAAGCATCCCACTATTAGTTGGTTTGCTTGAAAATAACATTATCAGTTACTACTGTGGAGAAAGCATCAGAAGGGAATGGGTTGGCTCTTAAAACATTTCATGATAAGAGACTCTTCAAAATATTCATGGGGTGTGCTTATAGAAAAATACATGTGCATTTCAAAAATTTCGCACCAAAATAAACTTGTACTATAATTCCAATTTTCCACAAAGTTTTTGAAGTTCCCGCCTAATAGTTTCCATGTGGTTTTGTTTTTTTTTTTTGGTTCCCAAAGCATTACCACTCTGTTCTATAATGTGTATTTTATATTCTTTTAGTGTTTACCTTATTGGTTCAACTCCAGGACGCTTTCAAGGAAGCCAGAAAGATAACTGGGGACATTTCAGGCTCAGGAAGGTAATAAAACATCTACTGTTCTAACATTTCTTACATGTTTACGTATTTTCTCTCTGCTTTTTCATTTATATTTGTGTGTTGTGATCCCAGCTTCACAATATTTCCAGCACGAGCCTGGCAACAAATAGGCATTTGATACATTGATGGTCTAGTTATAGTTTTCAGTACTTTCTTTTTAAGGTATCTTTTTTTTTTTTTTTTGCCTTTTTTTTTTTTTTAAACAAGGTCTTGCTTTGTCCTGAGACTCCTGCCTCAGCCTTCTGGATAGCTGGGACTACAGACACATGCCACAGAGCCAGTTTTTAGGGTGAGCCAGGGATCAAACCTAGGTCTCCCATGTGGCCTCAGCCTGCCAAGTAGCAACCAGCACTACCGCAGCTGGGCCTTATTTTGCCTCTCTCTGTGTGTGTGTGTGTGTGTGTGTGTGTGTAAGGGTAGAGTGTGGAGGACACAGGCTGTGTGTGATGGCCAGGGAAGGGAAGGAAAAGGAAAGTACCTCTCCCAGTGGGGTCTGGTTATTCCATAATCATTTCTTTCCCTCCATCTCTCCATCCACTCAGGGTCCTAGGCACGCACACGTTGCCCAGCATGTTTACCAAGCCACCAGGGTCTGCCGTTAAACTGCGGTCGGCCATGTGGGATCCACTCCCACTGCACCCCCTTAACTCTGCTCGAGGGTCAGCCCTTTTACCTCTCTTACAGACATAGAGTAGACTGTGTTACGTGGCTTAAGGATGTGGGCTTATCTTAGTTTTTGTATTTCTCATAATAAAGATAGACGGTTCCCATTCATACAAGTATGAATAGCTTTTTTTTTTTTATTAAGAGATTTTTGCTATGGGACATGTTTGCTTGCTGGAGAGACAGAAAGAGACACAGAGACAAAGCAAGAAATCACCCCCTAGGGGGATGACCACACCGCAATCCCCTCTCCTCCATTCTCCTCTTTGGGATTTCAGGCATGTATGCACATGCATCCAAGCTGCCGGGTCTAGGACTTGAACCATGGTCAACCACATGGGAGTCCAGCGCCTTAACCGCTACGCCTCCTGCTGGTCCCATTGAAGGATGTTAACTTATAAACTCAGCAAAAAAGGTAGTATTTACTAAGCCTGTTCCCTAAAGATAGCTATAATTCCAAAAAGGATATTTGGTGTTGATATAAAAACATAAGGGAAAGCCTTTCACAGAATAAAACAACCTAGTTGAAGATTAAAGTTTTTCTCTCTCTTTATCCAGTTTACCAACCTTAATCATTTCTGTTAAGTGGCTTTCTTAAAAGCCTTACCTCTTATTCTGTGAATTATTATTGCCTTGGTTAGTAAAATTTTCCTTTGCATTTCTTCCTTTGAAATAAGAACACCACGAATGGTCACAGTCTTACTGAAAGTTAAATAGCTTGTTAAAGGCTTTCAAACCTTTCACACACAGTAGCTCCTGTGGCACCGCTCCCTCCCAGGGAAGGCAGGCAGAGACCAGGGGCCTGCAACACCGAAGTAAAGTCCCAACCCAGGGGCTTGTCCAGGGTCCTGCAGTGACCAGGGGCTCAGTGCCACAGGAGGAACTAGGTCTGGTAGTTGTCAGTTCAAGTCTGTCACCTACACCATGGAAGTCGAGAACCTGGGACTTTTTGGTAAATCTGTGTATAAATGTTATTGCCTAAACTGTGTTAAGAAAAGTATTACATATTAAATTAGACAACATATTAGTCAGAAAATACACTCCACTGGGGCAGAATTTTCTTTTGCTTAATTTTCTTGCCATCTCCAGCCCTCTAGGTAGGCAACTCAACTCTTGTCTCAGTGGATAAAGCTTCCTAGTATTTTCAGAATTGTTTCTGCATCTTTGCATAAGTATCAAAGCAGGGGATGCAGATCAATCTTCTTCAGAGCTTCACGTGGTAAAGCTATATTCTGGTTTATTTTTAAACCATCACAGCTATCTGGAGCTCAAGTTGTTACACTCAGACTGTTTGCTTTCAAATGATAGAAGCCACACTTCTATCTAGGTATTATTTAGGCATATTGAGCAACTATGATTTGAAGGCATAAATGAAATTTCATTTCACAGGTTGGTGGTTTATCCAATGTTTCTACTAAAATGGGTCTCTTTTTTTTTTTTTTTTTTTTTTTTGGGGAAGTTTTTTCTTATG